>NC_056749.1:305522679-305525179 GCF_019279795.1 Protopterus annectens
GTTCCTCAAATGATGATGTAATGAAGGGTTAAATGTGCTAGCTTTTTTAGGAACAGTAGAACAATGTAAAGAGGAAGCTCGTCAAAGCAGGTTTTCCAAATTAAGTTTTCTTATAAACATTTTCAAATCTAGTATGATCCTGGGGTGGTTTCTCTTCTTCATAGGAATGAACTTAAAACCTTTCATAAACAGGTTGAAATATTGTTGTGTAACTTACAAACAGCTGTAATTAAAAATATGGAAACCTTGCCAGCTCACCACGTTATGATCACAAATAATGGGGGAAGGTGGTTCAGGGGTATCTCTATCTATCATGCATATCCCCTATATCCCCTTTTGATTGTAAGTGCCCAAAGGCCTTCGGGTTTATAAGTACCCTAACAGAGTACATATTGGATCAGACTTTCACAAAGACTTGAAAAACATTTTTGATCAATGTGGATTTGAAATGTTAAGGGCCATTATTAGGAACAATGAACGAGAAATGGCTACTTTACAGCAACATATTGATGTGTTAAATCAATGTATTATTAGCAATTTGATGTTTGGAATAGAGGCTGAAAAAGTTAAATACTATGATGTTAGTGTAACATTGATAAGAAATGTAATGAGATTCTAAACAGGAAGTATAAGAAAATGGACAGGGATATTACAGAATATAGGGAGGGGAAACATTATCCCCCTCCCAAGTCACAGTTTTATTCTTCACATAACTGGGGGGATGGCAATTTTAGACAGGATTCTAATTTTTCACATCAACTGGAATCACAAGAGCATGGTGAAGTTATACCAGAACAGGGGCTCATAATATTTCTGAACAGAATGATATTTTTTATTTATTTTGATTTTATTTTACATTTGTTAATCGGGAAACTGGAATATTAACATTACAAATTATTTTACACCTCCACGCAGATCTGAGAGACTAAAAAATAAATACAACCATTTTCATAGGGACACTTACAATCAGAAGGGGAAGGGGATACAGGGAATATGCATGGTAGCTAGACATACCCCTGAGCCTTCCCCCATTATTTGTGATCATAACGTGGTGAGCTGGCAAGGTTTCCATATTTTTAATTACAGCTGTTTAGAAATTACACAAGGATATTCCAACCTGTTTAAGAAAGGTTTTAAGTTCATTCTTATGAAGAAGGGTAACCTCCTCCAGGTCATACTAGATTTGAAAATGTTTAGAAGAAAACTTAATCTGGAAAACCTACTTTTAGGAGCTTCCTCTTTACATTGTTCTACTGTTCCTAAAAAAACTAGCACATTTAACCCCCATTCTGTTACATCCCCGGTTAAGGAACTTAGAAAATTATTTTGGAAAAAGAGATCAGAAAATCCCACAGTGAAAACAAAATTAGATAGAACTTGACTAGTAGTGAGAACAAACTTCTTACAGAGTTGTGCTCCAACCCCCATATCAGGGTAATGGAATCCAACAAGGGTGGGGGCATTGTCCTGATGGACAAAATTCTTTATGAGGCCAAGATGCTGACCATTCTCCATGATGAAACCAGGTATGGTAGGGTATCTATTAAAGAAATCAATATCTCCTACAAAAAAATAGATTTGGCCTTGAAGGATCTGTTTGACCAAGCAGTAATTGATTTTGAGATCTATTCTTATCTGGAAAACAATAGACCTAGAGTCCCTTCTAACTTTGGTATACCCAAGGTCCACAGAGATGTCCAGGATCCCCCCATTAGACCAAGTGTGGCCTCAGAAGGCTCAATGATAGCACCTCTGGCCAAATATCTTGACTGCAAATTAAAAACTTTGTGGAAAGGGGAAACCCACATTTAGAATGATTCTTGGGATCTCCTTTTCAGGGTCATGTCTGACCATTTTTCCAGAATCTTGAAGTTTGTTACAATTGATGTGGTGAACTTATTTTCAGTCATTCCCCGTGACACAGGTCTGGTAAGGTTAGAGGAGGCACTCAGAATGAGAACAGGAGTATCAGAGAATGGCATTTGTCTTTGTTTGGAACTAGCTGAACTTGTTCTCAGGAATACCTTCCTGTTCTTTTAAGAGGAATTTTTCCGGCAGGTACAAGGAGTAGCAATGGAGGCCAGTTGTGCCCCCACTTATGCTAACATCATTTCATCAGTAAGGGAACACAGATTTGTAAATTAATGTCAGTATTCTGCTTGTTGAAAATGTATACTAGATACCTAGATGATACCTGCCTCTTGTGGGATGATAGTCTTGATCTATTGGACGACTTCATCCAATATTTGACACATACTACAACTTTTCTTCAATTTACCTACAAAGTGACATTTGAACAACTCAAGTACTTGGACATTTCTATACACAAACTTCAAGGGTGCTTTAAATCCACTATTTATAGAAAGGAGACCTTCTCCAATACATACATTTGTTATTCTAGTGCACATCCTTTATTCCAGAAGAGGTGGATCATTAAAATCCAATTCATTAGAGTGTGTCATATGACCTCCCTAGATGAGGATTTCTATGAGGAGTGCAT
>NC_056749.1:305530179-305595179 GCF_019279795.1 Protopterus annectens
AAGGATATCTGGGATAGTGTGTCTTCAAATAGTTGTATACTTTTTGATCTATGTTCCCTACTATGAACAAATCTTCTATGCAGTCTCCAATGGCTTTATAAGCTCTATTCACCTCAGTACGAGTAGCAGAACTATATGCTTCAGAGCTAAGTAACTTACTCATCCTCTGTTTATATTCAATCATGCTAAAGACCACCAAACCCCCACCCTTGTCTGGTTTACAAAACCTTAAATGAAAAAATTGTAACATCTCCCATTCATCATTGCTTATATTAGTAGGATAATTTTTACCTACCTTAAACATGTTGACATGCCTAATGTCTAATTCACAACATTTTTCAAATAATTCTAACACAGGATGCAAGGAGGGGTTGTATGTGCTAGACACATAAAACCTGTCTCTGTGGTCCATGTTATATACATTTCCCATCAATACATTAAAGTTTAATTTCCTCATATAAGATTTGATATCCAGTATAGTGTCTACAATGTTCCATGGTTTAGATGGGATAAAGGTTAACCCCTTCGAAAGTAGGTCAACCATATCAATACTGAAGTTTGTATCGCTAAAATTATATACTTTATAATCCCCCACTTTATTCATGATTATATCAGGTCGAGTTACACAAACTTCCCTACAGTCAAGTAACTCAGCTTGAGGGCAAACTAAAGTCTCTTCCAAGGGAGATAAATCTCCATCATCATCGTTAAGGCTGGTGGTCAATACATCATCCAGAGTAAACTCTTTTGTTAGTTCTTGTAGTTGTTGTATGCTCGTTTTCCCTTGTACTGGGTCTGTTGGTAATTCCTCTGTTTTGGTCTCGCCCCTGTAAAGGGGCCCTGCCAAAAATTTTCATTCCGCTGCAACGCATTAACAGTTTGGGCACTACGTAGTCTGTTACACCACGGAGTGCTGCCCCCTCCATCCCCATTCATCACCGGTGAACCAAACCCAGAGTTAGTATTCAACAAATCAGCCTCATGAGAATTATGCTCTGATTTGAGCGGTTCCATGATCTTATTAACACTAGTTTGGTTCAACTGCCTAGGATGGACATCTTTTTTACCCCAAACTTGTGCTGGTGGTGGGATGGAGTAAGCAGTTCCCATACTGTACGCTTTGATATCTCTATCCAACTTTTTAATTTTGTTAGATTCCAGTTTAAGCATATATTGGTCAATGCTAGTAAAAATGCATTCATACTCATATTTATATCTCCCAAACTCAAAGTGAGCTTGGATAAATTCATCCAGTTCAGTCACATACTGAGTTAACTCTTCCACCCACAAAGAATAATATTTAATAATGGTTTCAATTAATTCAAACCCTTGGTGGTCGAATAAGTTAATTAGTTCCACATGAAATTCAGAGCCATTCTCCAAACCTGTCGGGTATGATGCTCATCTCAAACCTTTAGGTATGACTTTCCGTTTTATACACTCACAGAAATAAGATATTTCAAGTTGTAATTTTTTCAATTTAATAAGGCAAGCATCAAATAACTTTAATTTATCAAAAATAAGATTATCATCAGTACCATTACTTTGCTCATCACGAGCAGTAGTTAAATTATTACTGGCCCCACCAATTAGGTGGAATCCATTCTTTAACCAGGAAGTAAATGAAGTATAATTGCTTTTACCTTCCAAACCATGTATTCAAATCACTCAGTTGCGGCGCTCTATTTATAAATTCTACCGGTGATGTCTCTATGGTGATTACCGGTGATTCAATTGGTTCTGTTGGAATTACGGACCCTTTCCCATTAGCAGTAACTGTGTTTTCATTCCCAATGTACTTCCCACTTGGATCTTCCGTTAAGGAAGGCATTGACGTCATGTATAAACTGCCAATTTGTTGAATTGGTCTGTTGACTTGGCTTCCAACGTTTAATGCTGTCTGCTTAGAGCGACCAATGTGACCAAGTATGTTAAGCCCCACTAATTGATGGATGATAAGTGTTGCCCTTTTAAATTTTCTGTATCAATTAAGTGGATTTCTTGTATTTATATACCAATCTTCAATGGTAGTTAGTATTCTGAAGAAGTCAGCATTGGAGGCTGACGAAAAGCTCTTAAATAAATTTTATTTATCTTCACAACAGTTCATATTTGCTGTCTGTACTTATCTCCTACCCGTATTTTCCTGTTACTCATCAACTGTGTCAGCAAACACTTTGTCAAAAAAGGAAAGTTTGTTGAAAAGCAGCAGTCTTATATACGGATATATATATATATATATATATATATATATATATATATATATATATATATATGAAAGGATTCTATATATCTAAATATTTGTAATCTCAAATGACTTTAATACTGGCAGAAGTGCTGGGACTAATTTATGGGAGGACATAGTGGTGAGGGGGAATTTGCCCTTTTCTCAATGTCGTGCAATCTTCAAGTTGGTATATATAATTATCGAGGGGGGGGCACAGTGGTATTTGCTCCCCTGTGAGTTTTGAACCTTTAGGCAATTGTTTTGCTATTCCCTGTTTTTGTACTTCAGTATTTTGCATACTAACAAATCACACATACACACACACAGACACACACACACACACACACACGCACACAGACACACACACACACACACACACACACACACACACACACACACACACACACACACACACACTTTTGTCAATTTCTTCAGATTATAGTAGGGCCTTATCTTATGCAAATAGTTTTCATCTTGATATGGTCCTTATTATGTAAATAATTATCCAGCCTAACCCATCAGGAGGCCTTTACATTAACAAAATTGTCTTAACTTTCTTAATTTTCATGTAGCACTGTATTTTATTCCAAATTCACTGTCTGCAGTGTTTGCCATCTCTGCTCTGTCCACTAGTGCCTGATTACCTGTCATCTTCTTAATGTATGTGAGATTTTCTCTGGCTTTTCAAAATTAAAAATCTTAACCCAACATCCACTATCGCAGGCAGACAAACACAGAGTGCTTCCATTATTAATATAATCCTAGTCATGCCAAATTGTTTGAAAAATTATAATTTTGTTTGAATATTAATTTGATTTATTTATGCATACTTTTTATGGATTTAATGTGCTTCTATTTTCTACAACTTCAGCAAGGAAAGTAATTTTGTGTGCATGTAGTTTTCACTCTAACTGCCTGTCTAAATCTAGATCACACATACATATCTATGCCTGCACACATGTATGAAGATTTTATACACTTACACGTGTGTGCTTGTGTGGCTTTAATATGTATCATTCCAAAGGGGCAATTTTAAAGGCTTCGAAAGTTATTTGTATACAAAATCTGGCAGTTCTCACCAAAAGCTATGATCTATTAACAAGCTGCTTCCTGTCTGCCAAGGTTCGATTCCTTCAGCCTCCATTTGCCTTAATTACATGAGCTAGTCTTTTAACCAGACAGTGCTCCTAGGCAGTATATCAAAAAAGTCTGTAAAGATCAGTGCTATATCCGCATATAGAAATAAAATAAAAACAACATTTTAAGCAACAAGCCAGACTATTATTTACTCAGTATTTATAACATTAAGGCTAGTTAGGAGTCATGAAACTGAAACTCGTAAGGCTTTGCAAAGCTTAGTGACAAAACTTATTCTTTTTGTATCTGCTACAAATGCAAAAGTAGAAAATGCTTATACAAAATTATATTAAATGGGGAGGGCATGTATCTGAGGAAGTCCAGTATAATTTTAAGGACAAAAGCGCTTATACAATAAACTTCATGTTGTAAGTGTAAGGGCATCTGCAGTTTTTGTTTTTTGAGTGTAATTTGTGTCTGCAGTTCGATGCTGTGGTTATTTTATAAAAATATTACTCTGTAAATAGATTTTAGTGTATCAAAATGTAAACAGTCCAATAAAAGCATGACCAGACCTTCACTCACTGTTTGACATTCCTGTGTCTTCTGATTGCCACAGCAGGTGACCAAGAATACATTTCGCATAAACATGGCACATATTTCTTCTGAATTTCTTCATTGTCTGTATAAAACTACATGCTGCTGATGTATACATCACATCAATAATCACTTTCTGCACCCTACAGTTATGGCTAATATCCTTCTCTGCTGTAAGAATATTTCAGAAAGCATTTTGCTAACAACAGGAGAGTTATCTGAAAAAAATCTTAATGGATCTCTTAAAGTCTGTGACAGCTAAGAATAATGCTGTCTTCTGCCACTTAAGAATCATACTTTCTAGGTTGCCTTCATTTTCTAATAGTAAATGCTAAAGTGTGCTCATTTGTAATTCTGTAACACCATATGGCTTATTTTCCCCACAAAACAGTATCAGCATGGAACATGGAAAAACTGGCACATGTGGAGAATGGCATAAGAAGATATAACAAAAAGTTTTGTGCTGTGGTTTATGCTCACTGGAATATTTTGTTAAAAATGTCACTGTACAGATGTCTCTGTAAAAGATGAATATATGTTATCACAACATTGCTTGCCTGTGTTGCATACCTTACATAGACACACACATCCAAGAACGTAACATCAGGGATGGCTGACAGGCAGTTGTCTTCCACTAGTTATTTGGATGTTATGCTTAATGTCATAGTGGTCAGAGAATCATCATATATTTACACATGGCAGTACTATCTGGATTCACTAGCTACTTCATGAAGTAGGTTTATGGCAGCTTTGTGTTGACCTGCTCAGCTCGTGACACACAATGGTCAGAAAGATAGTTTGTAGCTGGTATTGATGTGGTCAGATGACGGGAATCTATTTATTAACCCGCAGAATGATTACTATGTGACTTCTTGTTTCAGCACTCATATTGTCTTCCACTCTAATCCATTTGTTTACCTAACTTGGTTATATTGCTTTACCTACCATGTCACCACAGTATAGGGAGCCTGTCATTTATGGTGATAGCCTATGTTTCCTTCTATCCTTCCCTGTTATGGAAGGGGTCAGTATGAAGGGGTCAGTTGAACAATTGGATCTTAATATGTTCACACTGAGTATCTTATTTAGTTATCTTGAGTTTTATACTAGGCTCCCTTTTTTCCCTTTTTTTGTAGAAAGCCTTCTAATTCCTAATTATATTATAACTGGGGTGTATAGGAAGTCCTGTCATAAAATTCAATTTTACACAGACATAGTTTGACAGAACATTGACAGATTTCTTTATTTTTCTTAAGTGTTCCAATTTTTTGCTGTGGACCGAGCAGTAGGTATGCTTAAGCACTTTTCCTATGACCTGTTTTTAATTAATTCTTGAAAATAATATACTGTTTTAGCTTATATTTATGTTGTCTGTAAAACAAATCATGACAATTCTTTAAAAAACCCAGTAATTGTAAGGAAATGCAGTGACAGCAAATTCAGTATCCAAGACGTATAGTAAATGTTGATAATTTGTTCTTTTTAGATGAAAAAGCTTCTTGTACCCCTTATGCACAGTTTCTGATTTACCTCAGTTGTTCTGGCATTTTAACTTCTTCTTCTTCTTCTGGCTTTTCTCAGCTAGGGGTCACCACAGCGGATCATCTGTCCGCTCATGATTGGCAGTGGAGTTTTACAGTGTTGAGTTGCCAGCCCGGCACCCAATCTTCCACAGAAGGCACACACACGCACACACTCACACCTAGGGCCAATTTAGAGTGTCCAATCCACCTACTGCATGTGTTTGGGATGTGGGAGGAAAATGGAGCACCCGGAGGAATCCCACGCGACCACAGGGAGGACATGCAGACTCTGCACACAAGGCACCCCAGCCGAGAATCGAACCAGAGAACCTCTTGATGTAAGGCGGCAATGCTAACCGCTGCACCACCGATTTCATTTTGGACTACTTATTCACTGATACTTTAATTGCTATACATGTTTTCTGTCAGCAATTTCACTGCATTTTACAGGCATCATTGTTGAAACAAAGGTCATCATTACCCAAGAGTCCATTCATTGCATTCATACCAAAAGTCCACAGTAGTATGGAGCCTCACTGAAATATCACAGAATGGGGAATATGTATTGATTTAATCATCTGCATTAATCTTTAAGTCTTTCCCACTTTAACTAAACAGAAATTTTGTTGATAGCAGGTTTGAGATCTAGCAAATAATTTGGTTTAAGTTAATGCTCAAGGCTTCTTTATTTGTTACTGAACCTGGTAAAAATAAATTTTATTTTCTCAATAGCCTCTGTTATTGAACAAACTGTGATTTGATACATTCAGACAAATGCAATATCTTGTGAGATTCTGTAATACAATAAATAGTACCCACAACAGATGGTGCTACATGAAATTTATATATAGCAAAATTGCCTTTTTATTCTTTGATAACACAAATGTTTCCCTTTACTGGTTCCCTTTTTTAGTACTGAGAATGTCATTTATAGCAGAAGGACACATCAGCAGTATAACTTTAATTTCAAGTATTTCCATGTTTTACTGCTGGATCATGAAGTGTACATCCTTTTAAGTGTGTCTGCTTAAAGATATATATTGCTAGGCCACTTATGGTCTCTGTAGCTTGTCTTGTTCCTGTCTTCTAATCTATGCAACTTTTTAAAGGCATCAGCAGTGCATTAAATGACAACGATTTACGTTTTTCTTATGAAACAGATTTAAGCTTCGTCTAGCCTTTATATCCTATTTTTTTGTATAATGTAACTATTCAACAGTTTGCGGAGTATGTTACAATATTTTTGCAGTTATGCATAAGTACGTTTCATAGGAACTACAGTCTAATAAAGTACTGCAGGACAACAGCAATGTTAGACTAGGCAATGTTTGCTTATTTACAACATGATATTGAATCAGCACCATTGTATTCGCAACTGCTCATTCTCTTCCTGACCGTGATAAAGACTCTTGCAAGGGACAGAAGAAGGCAAAGGCCATGTCATGTAAAACCAGTATGGAAGATGCAATGAGCTGTAACCTGATTAGAGTAAGATTTCAGTTTGATAATATTTTTAGAGCCACTCTCAAATGAATGAAAAACAAATTATTACTTTATAACGATGAAAAATTCCTTTGGGTGGAATAACAGTACAGAGTGCATGAAGGACAAAGAGGGAAAAGTTGTTAGACTTCCTGATGAGGGTAATTAAAAACTCAATGATGCATGTTTATAGTATTAGTAGTAAGGTAAGGCTTTAAGGAAAACCTCTACACTTTTCTGTTCAGTAGCTCTTGCTCATCCAGTGACAGTGATACTAACATGCCATGCTGGAGTTCTTGTGTTTAAGTTTCAAATAACAGCTAATGTTATCCATTCACTTCTATGATTTCAACAGGGCCTAAGCACAGGCTTTTTCTCTGAATGTGTGTGTGTGTGTGTGTGTGTGTGTGTGTGTGTGTGTGTGTGTGTGTGTGTGTGTGTGTGCGTGCATGTGTGTGTGTGCACATCTGTATGTTTGTAATTTGTTCTCGTAAAAAGACTTTCGGCTTTTCCCAGTTAGGGATCGCCACAGCGGAACTCGGTCTGCTCTTGATTGGCAGTGGATTTTTACGGTGCCAAGTTGCCAGCCAGATGCCCAACCTATTAGTAATAAATGCAGATTTGCCTGAGGGAGCCATGTATGGTGAAAGTGTTCTGTTTGTTAAACTTGTAGCAAGAATAAATTTGCATTGACCTCAGCGATTTCAGTGTGGTTCAAGTGTTTTTTGTTTATATATTTGTTTGCTTCTGTTACCACTTGCTTTACCGACAGTTCAACCATTTTATTTTTACTTTTACAATCCTTACAGAATGATTTTTCAAATATTTATATTCGGTGATAAACAACCAGCTAGTGACATAATACTCCTCATATATACTTTTACATTTATTAGGAAATAATCCCTTCATCACTCTCTGACATTTCATTCTGACATGCTAAACTGTTTTGGATATAAAAGAATGAAAGCAATGTTTTCTTAGGTCCGGGAGGAGGGCAAATGTAGCATAAGTTTGCTGTATTCACAATATAAATGAGTGCAAGTGGCCCAGATATATCTAGAATATGATGTAAAGCAACATTTATTGCCCATAAATGTCTAAATAATATATGGGGCACAGAAATGTGTAAATAGAGTACTTTTTGTAAATGCAGTCAGTCATTTCATCAGTTGGAGTTGTTACTTTAAGAATAGTGAGAGAAACATACCTCACAACTAAGGAGCGGTTGCTACATGAGCGTTTGCAGTTAATATAACAAAGACCCAGCCTGCAGCAATACTGGAGAATGGTCAAAAATCAATCTTTTCAGGATATCTCCTCCCACAACCTACCCTTCCCCTACCTGTTTAGTTTGTTACTCTGTTTGCTTTCCTAACTGAATTATTGGAATTGTTTCCTATCTGTTCTGTTTCTCCTACCATATGTCGAGTACAACTCCATGTACATAGGTTCACAGATTATAGGTTCATAGAATAGTTTTGTAAATGTAGTCAATAATTTCATCCATTCCATTTCATAGATTAACTCTTTTCAGATTTTAGCACAAATGTTTAATATCCTTTGAAATGTGTATGGTTCTGGATCATGTACCAAATTAAATCCCGTATCTGTCACCCTATATCTCTTTTCACAAACAGCTAACATTGCATCTGAACGCTCACACAAATCCAGTTCTTATAAAGATGTACCGCAACCTAGAGGAACGAACGTAAAACTGTACAAAGAAAACAAAAACAAAAAAAAAACATTTGGGAGTCTGAATTCACTCTGAAACCACTTTAATAAATCACCAACACTATTGCTGATAAGTAAGCGCTTTCCTCACAGAGTGACATCATCAGAACCAAGAACAGTAATGTTACATTCAATTTATACTTAAAACTGGTGCCAAAGTTTATACCCTTTCAACATGTAAAGCAACACTGTTCCCCCAAAAAAACACAACTCTACAGAATTAAGTAAATAAATAAGTGGAAAATAAAAACTGAATAATAAATCCAGTCTTCCAAACAGTAAAAACTATAAACAAAAAACAACACAACTCAGCAGTTGTTAGCTCTATTTTTCAGTTCACTATGAATAGATATTGTCTTACTCAGACCAGGAAAACTGGTGACATCAAAATGCAGCTGCCAAAACATTTTTCGCTGCAATAAATTATTCATCCAGTCCCCGGAGAATACCCCAAGTTTAATCTGTTCTAACACTGCAAACTTAAAGTTCTTAAAGCCTGAGCAAAGACTGGAATGCCTTGCCTTCTTATCTTTACTATATCCATAATATAACATGAGCATGATACATCTTACTTTCTAAATGTACCTACTCATCAAACATTTCCATTCACCCCCAGCGGTGGCATTTTGGCAATCCTTCCCAGTCACAGTCTAGTTAATATAACCACCCTTATTTTTATATTCCTTCAGTGCATGCCACCCAACTGCAGCTATATAACATTTGTCTGCAACTTCCGTGAATCCTTAAATCTTAACTTAAATTCCTCTACTGATGCTCTGCCGAGCCCTTTCCCATTTATTTTCACAGTTAGTTTATACTTCTCTTATAGGATTGCTAATCCGCCCACAGGTTTAACTGCATTTCCTAACACAGTAAGATTCCTTCGCCAACAATTAATCACACACAGAAACTACACTCAATCATAGACAAAAGGCTGAAAAGTAACTCATCCACCATTTCAGTAGCCAGGACTCAAAACACACACACACACACACACACACACACACACACACACACACACACACACACACACACACACACACACACACACACACACAGACACACTCACAGACACACACACACACACACACACACACACACACACACACACACACACACACACACACACACACACACACACACACACACACACACACACACACACACACACACACACACACACACACACACACATCCTTGATAGTACCAACAGTGGACAGTTTAGACCCACAGAAGAATCTCCATGAATATGTATTATTTTTGCTACTCTTTACTGTCCTGATAGTGGTCAAGAATACCTTAGAATTTATTTTGAAACTAGAAGTACAGCTTACAGGTCAATTGGATTACAGTACCACCAAGGATTATAGAACCTTAAAGGCTCATCTTTCTCTGCTTTTATTAGTCCCAACAAGGACAAGCTCCTTTAGTGGGATTGGAGGGCCTAATAAGAATGCCACTCCACTACAAGTGTATATGTATGTAAGCTGTCTTCAACCTTTGCTGGATCCCACCTTCCCCAAAACATTCACCATGTTTACCCATCCCCTGGCAAACCACCTCTTCTGCTACTTAAATCATTCCCCTAACATACCATGCATACCATTTACATCTTCAAAGTATGGAATGATTTCATTATATTGCTATAATATACAAAGTATTTCCCCATTGACATCAAACCCATAGATGGGATATGCACACACACACACACACACACACACACACACACACACACACACACACACACACACACACATCTGTATCTCTCTCTATCTCTCTCTCTATACATATATATATATATATATATATATATATATATATATATACACACACACACACACACACACACACACACACACACACACACACACACACACACACACACATATCAAAAAAGATTACCAATAGTAGCTGAGCAGACCATATTCAAGATGAAAGATTCTGAAGTCATCACCAGTATGTAACTTCCTTGCCCTATTTTTCAATTATTGTATTCAAATATCCTGCCTGCACAACTGAATAGGCAGCAGGCCCTCCTTAAAAAAGAATACTAACACAAATATGAACTGAATAGGCACATTACTCCTGTTCTAGCTGTTGTACTACAAAAAGTCTCATCACTGAGATGAACTTTGCCATGAATAACTATATACAGTTGAACTGAGTTTACAGGTTTACAGTTTACAAATGGCAAATTTCCCTTTTGGTGATCAAATTAAACTATCTCATTTGTTGTCAGATTGGCCTCACCCATCCCATGGTCAATAATTATATATTATACAAAATGATATTGACTAGGATAATACCATAGATAACTGGAGGGAATACATGCATGGAATAAATCATTTAGGAGCTACATCTCTTCATTTGTACTATAGGGTGCAGTCCTGTTTCCCATCCACAGATTCAAGATGTTCTTAAATATGGACAGGAAAGAGCTTTGCTTTATGTGGTTGTAGTATCTGTTCCAGAGCAGTACTATACTCTGCTAAATAATACCTGTCACTCTAAAACAGTCTGTTGATGTTGCAGACATGGTTTACATCCCTTGGCTGCATATCTTTTATGCCGTTTAACTTGGAGATGTGTGGGAAATCCATCAGCATTGGGTCAGGGGATGCCTTTTATACCAGACACAAGATATCTTTCAGCATTCTGTAGGATGTGGAATATCTTGACAAGGCTTTGATTCAGTCCATGGAAGACATATTGCTTAGGCCTTGTATCATTTTAGTAAGGCATCTCTGTGGGTATTCAGGTTATTGCATGTGTCCGGACAGATACATTACAAAGGGGGCATTATACTCAGTGATGGGCCTAATGATGGTTGAGTAAAGGTGGTTAATGACATTCCTACATTTTGGCACACTCTCTTTGTTTATAAGCTCTGCAGTATTAAAGGACTTTCTTACAGCATTGTACACATGTTGGCCAAACGTTAGATCACTCTCCACATAAGTTTCCATATCCTGAATAATGTGGTCAACCTTTAGGGTTGTATTATCAATGTGGTAGTTCCCTGGGTAGATGACTTTCTAATTGACACTATAATGCATTTTTTGACATTTAGTTTCAGTCCATACTTTTGACACCTGTTATTTACTTGGGACAAACATTCCTGTAGGAAGGTTAAGTCATTTGGTAATTTAGTGACTGCTCCTAGTTTGCAGTCATTTGCAAACATAGTTAGCCAGAGCACTTTGGTATTGACTTTTACTTCAGAAAAGTAGACGTCAAACAGGAGAAGTCCCAACACAGAAGCCTGGTTGACTCCACTGATGACTGATCTCTTTGGACAGGTAACTTACCCTGTTTTGACTTCCTACATCCTATCTGTGAGCCAGTTGGCAATCCAGTGGATGTCATAAGGGTTTATTCTTAGTTTATTTAGCTTTTCTACTATGCCTGAGTGGGACATTATGCCAGAAGCTTTGGCAAAGTTGAGGTATGCTGTATACGCCATTTTGCCTTCATCTATTGCTTTGTTGACCTTTTCAAAAAAAGTATACCAGATTAAGAAAGCATAACCTGCCCTTGATGAATCCAGACTTAGGTGGGTCCAGTGTTTGGTGATTCTCTGTGTCCTTGTTGATTAGTTTAATGAAATGTCTTTCCCTGGATTTGCATATAAGGTTAATTGGACCAAAGGCTCTGCAATTGCCTGGGAAAGTGAAATATCTTCCATTATGCATGGGAATAGCTGCTCTCCATTTGCCTGGTACAAAACCTGTATGGAGGCTGAACATTATTGTTAGGGGTGTGGCTAAATGATGGTTCAGGCTATTTAAGTTGAATCCATGGATATCGTCAGGACTCATTGATGGAGCATTTTTAACTTTTGAAAGCACTTTTATAATATGGACTTGTCTAATAGCTAGATTCGAAGCAATTTCAGGAATATCTTGAGGGACAGGCAGAGGAGGTACAGAGAATGGTAAAGTTAGAGCTAAATTTATCAGTCAGTAGGTTTGCTAGTTTTCCCAACTTCAGCATAGGTAACATCCTTAACAATCAGCTCAGCACATTGCTGCATTTTGCTTTTCAGATTATGCATATAACTAAAAAAGGCCTTATAATTGTCTTTGGCTTTTTAGCCTCAGACTTGGCTTTGGCCATTTTTAATAAGCGCATTTGTTTATTTCAGTGCTGAGGATTCTATCATTCTGAGAATTACTCAACTAATATAGAATGACACCTATTAACATTTAAACCAAATCTGTCACCCTTCTTCACACAAGCATAGATAAAGAACAAATCTACACACAGAGATGATTCAATTTGTTTACTGTATCACATTTATATCAACCCTACACAAAGGAAAAAAGCTTTTTCCTTCCCTTCATAACTAGCAGACATTGTCACTATATTAAATATATCTTTATTAGAGTATAAAATATATATCTATATTAGTGTATAAAAATTAGTCATATTCCATAGTAGTGCTTAACTTGAAGCGCTTAGATTACTGTAACTTTAATATAAAAATTTAAAAGTATTACCATACCGAACATTATATTAATCCCAGCACATGCTTATCTCTCTCTCTCCCATTTATGCACCATGTGGTACATTGGGTAATGATCACCTTTCAGCACTCATTGCTTCTTTAGAAGTTATAGATTTTATGGGCTCAGGTTGCTGACCCAAGGCCCAACCCTCCTCAGAGGGTGCACCACATGAATTCACATGTACACACTCACACATAGGGCCAATTTAGAGTGTTCAATCCACCTACTGCATGTCTTTGAAATTTGGGAGGAAACCAGACCACCAAGAGAAAACACACACGAATGTAGGGAGGACATGCAGACTCAGCACAGAATGCACCCCATACTAGAATTGAACCAGAGAGCCTCTTGCTGTGTGGTGGCAACACTAACCAGTACAGAACTGTGCCACCCCATGCACATGCTGATACAGGTTCAACAAATAAGCAATTATATGAATGTTTAAATTAAAAAAACAAGAAAGAAAGCCCTCAACATGCTGAGAAAAAAATGCATATGCCATTGCTGAATCCTTATGAAGCATATTTAAAAGAAATTTTAAACAATATGTCCTGTTCTTCATTCACCCTTTATGTGGTAAATGTCCATGTCTTCAGTTACCCTTTATATGGCCAGTGTCCGTGTCTTCAGTCACCTTTTATATGGCCAGTGACCTTGCAGTCTAATAACAGAGATCAGTAGCACTTGCTAATTGCTAAACAATGCCAGTGACATCTACCTCTATGATAAAAGCACAGTATTTATTATTCTGCCATCTTCTTTCAGGAAATAAATGCATAATTTCCATTAATCAGCATGCTTCCCACTATGTTTGTGATACTACTGGGCTTGGCCAAAGGTGCAGCAGATGAAACAGAAGGGGTCAAGAAGTAAGAAATTAATAGGCAGATTCACTACAGTACTGGATTAACTGAACTCCTTCCTGCAGCTCCAATCACACTTGTATACCAATCATGTCAGTGCCATTTCCTCAACTTCTACATAAATGTTTTTTTTTTTTTGAATTCTGTAAGACTCTTTGTGCCTTCCTTTTGGTACAATTGGCTTGCACAGAGCTCCATCTTTATCACCTTACCTATGTCATCATCTCCATTTCCTGAGTCCTCCAGTTCAGCCCACTGTTGTTTCTCAAAAGCTGATACTTTTCAAGGATGAGCTGTCCTTCATGCACTCTTTATTATTAATCAATATTTCACTTTTGTTAGAAACAGACACCTCCTGCATATTGCAATGTACTGAACAGCCTCACCGCAAGGAGTACGCCTCTATAGTTGTGCTAATGTGACATTCACATTAGAACTGTGCAGTTCCATTTAATGCATCCATGTGCTACAAGCTGTAAGCCATCAAAGCTTCATACCTTTCCCTGTAAACTCTTCCAGGGATCCATCGCTGCTGAACAATAAGCAGTATGATACTGCCAGGCTCTGCAGTTCTTTGTTTATTGCAGTGATGAGGGTGACTTCCAATGTCACTTCAAAAGTGCAGGATAAAGTTGTACTCTAGGATGACACACAGCTATCAAAAGAAATCTTCACTCTGCTCTTGGCCATCTGAAAACCTCTCTGCTTCGGAATCTGTCAAATTACATACTCTCTCATTTTCAAACTATGATGTTTATCAAGATGTCTTGACGACTGCTGCTAATGATGTGCATATCCTGCTATCTGGACTTAGCCAAGCTACTGGTTCATCAGAGGGGCACTTTTTGTTAATAAATCAATGCGGTGAACTTTCAATAAAATGTACAAGTTCAGGCCCCTCAAATTACTGAAAATAAATTATGGTGGCATTTAGGCCAGTAGTTATATTTTCCTAGTGGGAATGATTTTCCCAGTCTTTTTTTTTTCTCAAATATTTTTTTATTTTCCAAATAATATAATGTTTAACAATACAATCATCAATGAAACAAGTATTGTAAACCCTTATAACACTATGTACAATTGACCTGAACAAAAGAGGGAAAAAAAATAAAAATATGAAATTAGTAACAAAAATTTATAATATTCAATTAATAAAGTATAAAGTTACACATTAATTATTTAGAGTTCATTTGTAATGTCTCAATAAGAGCAAAAAAATGTTCCCAAGGATTGTTTGTCCATGTTTTAGGTGAAATTCTTGATTCCTTCACCTTTATTTCTAATGTTGCTGTTTCTTCCATCAATTTCAAGAATTCTTCCAGAGTAGGTTCCTGTGAAGATTTTCACTTTCTACTTATACATTTCCTTGCCACAGCTAGTATGGACCAAAGTAGGTATAGATCTTGTTTGTTCATTCCAATAGTATCATTAACATTTAAGAGGACTAAAGATTTTGTGAAAAATAAAAGTATCTGTGAATATAGCTTGGAGAAAAATAGTAATTTCTTCCCAGAATTTTTTTATATTAATACAATCAAAAAAAATATGAGACCAATCAGCTTTACAGTTTAAAGAACATCTCCAGCAAATGGATTATCAAGTGAATTAAATTTGGCTAGTTTATCAGGTGTAATAAATGCCCTGTGAATATATTTCCAAGTAAATATTTTCCATACTTGTAAATTAAATGTTAAGTTAACAGAACATAGAAGATTTGTTTTACTCTCAATTGATAGATTAGTGTGACATCCTTTTGCTATAAAATTCCAATTTCTTGCATTAGGGCTAGTTTTATATGTTATCAATATTTTGTATAATTTTGAAGTTAGATTTGTCCAATTATAATTGTCGTAAATAACTTCAGATATTAGACATATCAAATTTGGACTAGTTTTATAAGGAGAATTAATAATGTTACTGTTAAGATCCTTAGCATATGATAATATGCTTTGAAGTATCAACCAATCTGCTGATGGAATATCATATATATATTCTGAATTTGTTGAATGTCTAATACTACTTGATTCTCTATACAATGTTGCCAACAAGTGAAGTTTTCCCCCTCCCATCTAGTTAAGATAACATTATGAATTTTATTGAAGACATTCTTTGTAGAGCTAAAGGGTATTATCAAGTCTAGCCATATCTTAATATCCGTGTTAGTATATATAAATCTTCTGAATAAATTATACATATTATTTTTAAAATTTAACTTTGTTGGTTTGGTTATATTATATTGAATATTAACAGTCAATATGTGCCACGTCCTGTTATTTAGCATGCAATGTTTTCCATTTTGAAGAATAATTAGGATCTAGCCAGTTAATGATAGTTCTTAGTATGGAAGCTTTTATGTATGATTCTAGATCTGGAAGTTTAATTCCACCCATTTCCCAAGATCTAATATGATGTGTATAGTCTATTGTATTTCCCAGTCTTCATTGCTTTAATGTGGACAAACAGTGTGCCACAATGTTATTGCATTTTCAAAGTGTGTGTCTACTTCTAATTTTACTTTTCTTTCTTATTGCACAGTCAGCCTTTCATTGTCCATTTAAGCCATATTAAGTGACTCATGCTCTACTTGGAATGCCATTGTTTGCACCTACATGAGAGCAAATTACTGTGTGCAGACTAATTTTAGTGAATGTTTGCTGTTCATTTGGCTCAAATATTAAAGCGACTCGGCCACTAATTAACCCACCCTTAAAACAGTGCTTCTACTCTTTAGAAACACTCACCATCTTAAGGCTGTGCTCCTGAAACAAGCTAACCCTTGTAACAGTGTTAGCCAACAGTGTTAGCCCCGCTCCTCCTATTCCCTCTGAACAGAGGTTATATATATTCCCCACTTAACCAGCAAAATTCAAAAACTCTAGTGCGACAGGACCCAGTAGGTTAGGTATGAACACACTGCTGTGATTTTTTCCACTTTACTTTCAATTAATTCTAACCAATGCATTTTCTGCTTCATTATAATTGTCTAAATTAATGTATTTGAACCAAAACAAAAGTACTACATTTACTTTTGCTGAATGTAGCTATATTTCTGCTAAACCCGTTGAGATCTGTTTTGTTTGTTCCTGCACTATAGCCGATAAACTGTCAGGCAGCCATGTTAATGCTATGTGATACAGACCTGAGATAAAGCCAGATCCTAATATTCTATCTCTTGTTGAAGCTGTAACCTATAGTAATCGATGACTGGCTTAGTATACAGAAGATGAATTGTTAGGTACTGAATTTAAGGAACTGCCACGTATCTTGCTTAATGACCAATAACACTATGCTTTATTGTGAATGCATGTTAACTGCCTTTCTGTGCTGACTGCTTAAATTGTTGTTGTTCTGTTTAATATTGAATAGACCTAACTAGATTATCCCTTTCTAGGTCTCTGCCCTAAGTTTTCCTTTATACTTGGACTGCTCCCTTCTGAACTTATATCCCAGGCAAATGACCAGGTGCGGAAGGCTAGACAAGCAGCCCTATTACTTCTATTTTTTGCCAAGGTTAATATCACATCTTGTTTTTCTCCCTGTTTTCCTGTGTACTTTATTACAGCCCATCTGGGTCCAAGCCATGATGGTCAAACAGCAAGTAATTTTTGTCAGTGTATTTAAGATACAGGCTGTCAGATATTCTAAATCTTATTCACAGCTGATTTCATCATTCCAATCACCACCTAGAAAAGTAAGATGGTGTCATTGATCAGATTGTATTTAAAAATAAATAATTTCTATTGTTTTAAAAGTTTTTATAGCAGAAATCATACTGGAGGGCAGCAAAACAGAAGAAACAGGAAACAATTTGTTTCTGTGTTCTGATGCACGGCAATGCTTTTTCAGCATCGGCAGGCTTGGCTGGTGTACAGAGAAAACACGTGAGAAAGACTGATTTCAAAAAATTGGATTTGATAATCACAAAAGTATTAATATCCTATCAGAAGATTGACATGTTATTGACCTTGAAGTGTTGAAATTCTCAGATGATGATGTTTTATATTACATAGCCAACTCTTGTCAGGAGTTATTAAGGTCTCCAGTCTGAGCAGTGAGTGACTAGAAAGTGATCATACAGTCATTTTAATTTTCTTTGTTTTGCCCACAGTAAATTAGTCAACATAGTATAAGTTCATTAAATCATTACCCTCAAAGCAGAATCATGCAAAGCTGTATTTCAGAGCTCCCAAAGTAAGGGGGTAAACTGGGTGTCATTGGCAGAAGCATTTTTGCCAAAAGGTATTGTCTATGAAATATTCCTAATGCTACTATACAGATAAAAGGTGACAGACTTGCAGACAGCTAAGCTAATATTAATAAACGGTAGAAGATAAACACTGTTACTGACAAATTATTGAGAAAGCTGAAATGATAACTTGTAATTCTTAAAAGGAGTACATAAATGAGTATAACAGAAATATTTTCTCTAAATGGTAGTCATTTAAAGAAGTCCCTTAAAGAGATGGTCTCTAAACCTACCTGTCAAGCTTTTTAATTACTGACCATTCAAGAAATAATTAGTTAAGCTACACACTGCATTCTCTCTTACTTATGGATTGTGTTGTTATTACAATGACAAGAGCAGGAAAGAGTGCAGTATCCGATATCCAAAAAACACAAATTATCCCAACCAGACTGCTATGGGAAGAGTCAGCCAAATGTCCAGAGGTGGTTTGTTTCATCTCACATACCTGCATACAGTAAACTCCCAGATAAACGGAACTCGATCAACCGGCAAAAAAAAAAATTGAAGAAATAGAGTACAATTTTCATGTGCTGCATTATCTGTTTTCCCCCTTGAAGAAACATACCTTATGTTTTTAGAGTTTTAGAGTTTTAAAAAGGAAGATAGGAATAAATTCCCTCTCTCCCCGACCTGAGAACAAGTAAAACCAAACAACTAGTATAAGGTACAGTATTAGTCAGGCCAGTTTTTAATAGCAACTCTCAAACAACCAGAAACTACAGTTATCCAGAATCTAGCAATCCCCATGGGTGCCAGTTAACTGAATGCTGACTGTAATTTAAATAGCCTAGTCCAACTTAAATACTCATACAAGAAACATTTTTTACTAACTCTGCTAGAGAAACACTCAGGATGACATTCTGAATCTGATCATGCCCTGATTCAAACTAGCCATGACAGAAAGGCATTTACTAGTCTCAGACTCTTTACTTGGAACAGTAACCCCATAAGAAAATATACAACTTTAGTTGGTTTTACTGGAGATCTGAAAGACTTTCTTGTCATACAGTCATATGTTGCACATGCTTTAGAGATGTTGGATTAACAATAAGTATTTGTGGTCCTTTTCCTTATCATATCCATGTTAGCTGCTACTTCAGACGTATGTTGATATATAAGCTATTTCTTCTGGATTCCCAGTTTGTTAAGATCTTTCTCTTACTTTGCACTTGCATTATAAATTAACCAAAACAATGTGGGAGAAAATGTTAATTCTTCTCACATGTACATTTCTGCATTTGACTGGTGTTCATATGAAGCCATGTTGTGGCTGGAAAAGGTCAGTGAACAAGCTTACCCACCAATTTATTTAAAATAAATAAAATGAAGGTATTTATAAATTCTGGCTTTTGACACTGCTTTTATTTGCACATGAGTTATTCTAAATGCATTGCTGTAGCGTACCTATATCATCATATCAATATAATGCATTGATGATTTGCTTAGAAAGTTTAAATGTTGTTATTGTAATTCATTCCAGTTCTTTCAGGCATTCTTCCTTCCTCCTTCATCCTTTGCTTCATATTTTCATTCCTCTTGTTTTTCCTGATTTTGTACCTGATTGTGTCTGTTTTTAGAGGAAACAGGGTTTGTTCAATAACTCTGAGTCACACAGTACACATCAAAAGTCATTCTGAAACTGTTTCTTACAGCTTGGCCATAGCAGTAGGATGTAATTAACACATGATACCACTGACTTAGTGTTTGCTAATGCTCATGAAATAGTTGCAGAATGCAGATTATCTTGCTAGGCCTACTTATGCCCCACTGTATTTTGCAGTACAAAGATGATGACGTTTTTGTTCAGTGTTTTTGGAATTGTTCACCAGTGTCTTCATTGGGTTCTAGAATGTATCTCCCATGCCCAGTCAGCGCCTCACTTGTGATTGTGTCTCAAGAGATGAAAGTCAGACTGAAAAGGTAAATAAGGGAGCTATAATCCTGTACTGGAATATATTTTCTCACAAATTGTTTAAATTAGAGCGTGAACTGTTTAGCTAATTCTGTTAAATAGTTAACACTGCAATTAAAAAAAAATATTAAGTTGAAGAATAGTTCTATTAGGAAAATATAGACTGTGGGCCTGGCATATATGGCAATTCAGTGTATGCCTAGCTATGTCTTTCATTCTTACTGTGAAACTATCAAGTCACCAGAAACCTTATGCTGCTGAAACTTACCTCAGCAAACATTCAGTAAAACATGAGAAAATGAAAATACAATTCTTTTATCTTGGCTTTGAATTAAGCAGTTTCTTCACTAAAATGTAAAAGTAAATTGCAATCTAAATTGAAAGAAAACATTCTCAGTGAAAGTCATTATTTCTTGTAATTAATTATGAAACGAAGGATGAATTATGTAACAGAAACTCCACTCAGCAAAACTCTTACTGCTGTATTGGCATGTACAGGGACAGCCCTTCTCTTTTACTAAATCATGGCTACACATTTTAGAATATATCAGAGTACTGAACTTAAAATAGAAACTGTAATGTGCAATTAAAAGCAGCTTTATTTTCTTGCTATTTTATTTGCCACAATAGCTTCTTTAGCATCCAGTCCAGCAACATGATTCTGTAAAGCATTAATAAATCTTTTTGCACACATATTCATACATGCCGAGGCTCTGGTTGCCATTTAGTTGCAGGGTATAAAAATGGAAATTGATATTTCAAAACACATGAAAACATTTGATATTATGCATCTGCAGCATTTATTTTGCATTGTATATGCATGTCACACACTTGCATTAAAATATTCCTAATGGCACGTTGCACTACTATTTGTCACTTTATTTATGGTGGGCACTTTCTTTCTAAATCACATTTTGTATTCATGCCATTTGAAGGAAGAGAGGCAGTGTTTACGAGTTAGTTCATGACATACTAACACACCCCCAATGATTGATTGATTGCTAAATCAGCAAGTGTAAAATGCAATAAGACAGTGTACTTACCTTATTAGAGAAAAGGAATGTATAAAGGGATTGCCTTAAAGGATTATCAAATCCTCATTTCTGCGGAACAGGGATACCGTTTTAATTTTCAGAAGTGAAAGCATTAGGCACTTGAAGTGGTAAACATTCCTTCCCTAAGGCCTAATGTTATTGTTGGAAATTTATCAAAAAAAAAGCTCACAAATTAACATACAGGCTTTAACGTCTGATTTGATTTCAACTGTCCTTGAAAAGGGCAAGTGGGTGAGTATATTTATAGGCAGTGTTAAAGAGATAACTCTTTGTTAGATAACACTACAGTTCTAATGTTTCCAATCAATATGTAGACAGGCATATTTAAAACTTCACATTTTGTTGTTAGGTTACATAAACCCATTTCATGTAACAACTATAGTTACTACATCATGAAAGTACTTCAGAAGAGATTGAGTTCTGTTGATGCGCACGTGCTAAAATGACAACACAGCACAATGAGACATAGCTGGCACCAGTCCGTCTGCATTAATCATTGCTTTCTGCAGCCAGTTAAGTGAAGCTTTTAAAGCCATGGTCATCTTCTTTGCTATGGTTGCTAATCTACTTCACTTAAAGGAATTTTTAATGCCCTTAAAATTAAATATATGGCAAATCTGTGCAAATAGTTCAGTTTGGGCTATTTTCTTTTCTATGTTGTAGCCTGTGTTGTAGTACATTCAAGTAATAACAAAAAAAAAATTCTGCAGTCAGTCACTTGATTTGGTCATTGATAACCAGATAATGACTACTCACAAATAATTGCTTTTTTGATGTAACGATTATTTATCTTTGGTGGCTTACTCAACATTTAAACATTTTAGAGGTGATTTTAACAATTAAAACACATATCTGAAGGATGTATGTAGAAAGAGTGATGCTTCTGGAAAAAAAGTTGCGGATAAGTAAAGAAGGAATAACATGAATCTAAATAAAAAAAAAAATCCGATAGCTGTTAATGGCATGGCCAGCTAGGCCATACATGTGATGTTTTCTTAGGTAAAATAGATCTGGATAGTAAAGAGACACTCTACTGCCACCTACCTCACAAAATATCATATGCAGCTCCTGTGGAATGTAACTCTTACTAGTTTTTCCCAGCTTTCTACTTGAGAAACTATACCATTAAATGTTCCCCTTTTCTAACCCATCTCGCTCTCTTTATGTACATGTTGAAATGCATTATTTTACTTGATCAGTCTGCATTTCATTTTGTATTGTGCAGCACCTTTGCAGAGTTAGCAGATCATTTTTTTTTAAATTGGAGTTACATTCTATGCAACATCATAATTACATGAAACTAATTTATTTAGCTTTAATTTGGTTTATTGTGCTGACCATGGATGAATTGCATGAGCTGTAGCAGTGTCACAGTGCTGATGTTTCATTGTGTTATTTAAAAAAAAAAAAAAAAAAAATTCTAGCAAAGTCTGCCCACAAAGCCCTCTCAATTTCTGCTGAAGAGTTTATTCTTTCCATAAAACTGCTAGAAATGGAACAGGGTATTTAGGATTAATTTAGATTTGCAATAAATTTGCAGACTGAATTCTATATCTTGTTAGACTATCTTTTAAAATCTACTATAAATATTTCAAAACAGCTTGAGTTGTTCCCTTAGGACCATTGGCCAGCTATAACCTGTGCATATCTGAAAGGCAGATACATTTTATCAAAAAGGTTTAAAAAGTCCTTCCCTTTTTGGAAAGTAGCACAGTATGAGTTAAATTCTAGTGTCTTCTGGGACTCTACTAACTTATTGTTCGACAAAATAAAAAATGAACAATTTCATATACATTTGCTTCATAAAAATATGCTAACTCAGAAGAGTACATTGATATTAGAAACAAGTGGCTAATCCAGAATTGTTGAGAAAAAAAAAACAAAAACAAAAAAAAAACAGATATTCTGCTGATAAAGAATCAGTAAAACGTAGGCTTGTCCCATTAGTTGCCTCTGAATATCGAGTGCTATGCTTTGTTACATTCATCAACTAGCATTATCTTAACCAGTCTACATTACGAAGCATCGCTGGCCGAATGTATGTATGAATGTAAGCACCTTGATTAAATAGCTGCTTGACTAGCCAGCTCAATGGTATAGAAAGATAAAGCCATGTCCATGGTCAAGATGACTTTGAATTAGCTAACAGCCCTTTACTCAGAAGTAGTCAGCTAAGTACTTAACTGCAAACTGATCATCCTGATGATGTGACTTTGATGTGATCCAAATCCCTGCTTGCAAACATGTTGGAAAACAAATACTTGTGCTCACACACAGGATGAATATGAACACTAGATATGTCCTAACAGACCATACTACAGATTTAGTGTGTAATTGGAACAAGGCACATATCAATAGTCAGCACTGCAGGCCTAGCATCACTAAAGAGTACGTAAATAAATCAATAAAATCTTCAATTGTGTACATTTCAGTTTACCAAGTGGTGCAGAGATGGGGAGGATAAGAAGACACCAGAGAGGAACTAAGTATAATGTTACAGCTGAAACTCACATATCCTTACTGATGGCTGGCCATAGAATTAATGTCTTAGTTCCTGCATTTACCCTTACCATTAGTGGCTCTTGTCTGGGAGTATAAGGTTATCGGGATAATGGCAGGTGGTCACTGATTCACAGGGTCAACAAATAGTTACCCCCTTGTTTCTGCCTGCCAGAGGTATACATATTGCTTCTGTGACCTAAAAATAAAGGTTTTCCTTGCAATGTTATATTCCTAGGGGCTCTACTGTACACTGTTTGTCTTCCACTAAAAGGCAGATGATCATATTGCCCAAGTGCAGATATAACTGTCGATAATACTTTTTTTTCTTTTCCACTTAATAACAGAATTTGGGAGGCTAGTATCAAGTATGCAAGGCAAAAGAACAATCATGCAAGTGACAACAAACAGAGTGAAAAAAATCTTAAATATGACAAGAAATAAATATGCTGAAAAAATAAAACTTTTTTGATATGCTTGTTCATTTTAAAGCTATTTTAATCATGTTAAGCTGCTTATTTATGGAGATGAATGCTGTATATTCAGTGGCAAGTTTAAAGTACATTGTATTGCACCTGCTTTGTTGTTGTACGTGCATTAGAGACAAGGCAGCTTACAAAGTAACCCTGCACATGTGCAGTGAAGAAGAGTGTCATCAGTGTGGCAGGTGTTACTTATATTATCCAAACTGTTTCTCCCCTTGACTCCATTAATCCATATTGTACCTATTTATCTAAGCTTCTCTTCATATTGACCTGCTACTGTCAGCCTGCCTGTATGCTGCCTTTTTACTTTCTGGAAAAAGAAGAGCATGTCCCATTATTTTCTTTGCATGCTAATTGCAACTCTCCACACATCAGCATTACGTACTTTCCCATTTCTGTTATATCTCTTCTATATACCTCCATTCACCAAATTGAGCTCTGAAACAAAAATTGAGATAACATGCAAATTGCAGTCATTCTCTCTCTCTGGCTATCTGTACTTCTCCATCTTTAGCTGCATGTCATTTCATTACAGCTCTTTGACTTCTGTTTCTGTTCTTTACTAGCCTGCAATGGATTGACATGCACAATGCCATGTTGGCTGTCTATATGCAACTTTAATGACATTGCATGGTACAGTGATCTTATCCATACAGATATTTATTTGAGGGGATGATTGATGCCATTGCTTGATTGTTGTCTGTAATCTATGTCCTGCTAGTCCATTCTGCTTAATACAGCTTCACAGATACCACTTCACATGAGTCAGCATTGTACAAAAAACATTATTAAAGGCCTGCTACTGATTGCCTACTCTCTTCTGATAGACTGCCACTTGTTAGTCTGCCTTCTGCTACAAGGGAGCTACTGAATGTCCCCTTCAAGTCATCTACAGAGTGAATTCATCTACAGATACCTTCCACTAAAGGAATATACAGACAAAGCATTCCTGTTTTAGTAAGCCTTTGACAGTACAAATAATCTAGATTGTGTTGAATTCTGCTATACTTTGCCTTTTTTTACATTACACTGCATAGTACTGTGTATGTTATGCATTTATATGATGTGAGATGGAATGGAGACATCCAGAAAAAAAAAAAAAAAAAAAACATTAAAAGAACAGGCAGGATGTGTAACCAATGCAATCTAGCCAGACACAATAGTTGTGAGGGCAGCAAAAATAATCATTGTATCACTATGTAACCCTTAACTGATATACAGTAACATTCTCTCATGTATTAGTAACCAGGTATTTCAGCAACTTTTCCATTTGTACATCTTGTATTAGTGGCTGGGGAGTATAGCACTCTACCAGTGATGAATGGCACGCTATTTGTAGTTTTGTGTCCTTGTCAAGACTATATGTCACAGTGATGGAGATGTGGAATTATTAACAGACTGCATATTCTAATGCAAAAGTATGGAACAAAGGCCAGTACCGACAGCTGCAATGACCAGGCACTTATAACTAATGCAATAAAAAAGTATCTCCCTTAATTTAAATTCTTGTGTTCTTTTTTTTTTTGGTAATATTTTATACTGGTCTCTAAACCACCATTGGAAACGACATGGCTTGTGCAATATTTTCTAAGCAAGTTTTTGTCACTTAGAATATTCAGTGTACTGTATAACTTTCAAAGCTGAGAAATTAGCCAGGGTTATTTTTTCCCCTATATCTTTACCAGGGGCTTTGAATCCTCATTTACTTCTGACCCAGGCATGCCTTTTCTAATGACCTTCAAACTTACACAAAGAAAGAAACCAGAACTGTAGAATGTGTCTATCGCTTTTGGAATTTAGGAAGTTATCTATGTACCTATCTCCCATGACATGCAGGTTGGTAAGTGTACTACTGAACTTGAGTGCCCCCCCACTCACACCATTTCCACCTACATACTGCCTGGCATGCCCAAGCACCTTTCCTTGATCCATTCACTGCATTCAATTCCTTCATCCGTTTTCACCTATGCCTTGCACAAAGCTGCATTCCTCCTATAATCTGAGTAATGTAGCACCTCCCAGCTCAGAAAAATGTACCTTATTAGTACCATTCCATCATCATTCTCAGTACTTATTAGACAAATGCAGATAACTAAGATTGTAGTGAAAGATCCATCTGTCTGAGTCACAGAGCAAATAGAACCACTGAAATATCATTTGCGTAGCTATACATATTTATTACACCTTATGTAATTTTGTGATACATTATCCCAGATTTACTAAGCGGCCGTTTAGGAGCAGGATGGCAGCGCACAGTGCATATTAATGAGGCTTGCTGCCTGAGCTCCTAATTCTACACAGAGCGTGTAAGACTGCAGGGGGTGTGTCTGAGAGCAGAGCTCTCAGAATATACACATCCTACAATGGAGAACAGCAGAAACACCTAAGAAATGAGCGAGACTGCTGATAGGTGTCCGCATATCCCCAGCAAATTTCCCCCATGTGTACAACAGCAATAGCAAATACAATTAAACGAACAAACCCTTTTTCTTTTTTATTTTAAAACCCGATTAAAGCTAACCATAGGTGTGTGGGTGTGCCCATCACTTAGCTACAGTTAATGCAGCTTAAATGGCTGAAGAGGATAACAAGGAAGATATATGCAAATGAAGCAGTATACCAATAGTGTAGTGGGCAGAGCATTTGCCTTACAAGCAGGCATTCCCGGTTGGAGTCCCACTGCAGCACATTCCATTTTCCATGGCAAAGCATGTTATGACCAATATTTTTGTTGCATAACCCACTAAATAACATATATTTCTGAACTGGAGTACTGCATTAAATGTACAGGTGAGGTGTCAGTGTCATTATGAATAAAGCACTAGTAAGCAAGGTTAAGCACCAATAAGCAGTAGTAAACATATTTAAGTACTAGTAAGCAATGCGCACACAGGTTGAGCAATTTTGAAGCTAACTCTCTGTAAGCATATTTAACTGGAGGTTAGTATTGCTTACCCTCACGCAAACCCACTTACAACTGCTCAAAAGTGCCTTAATCACTCTGTATCCAATGGCCCTTGTTCTGCCCAACAACAAAATAAGCAGCCTTGCAGGTGTTGAACCCAGGACCCAATACACTATAGTCACAGTAGTTAACCACCAAGCCATCACAGCAGTGCAAAAGAATGAGGTATCACCAAACAAGTCCTCACTATAGAGAAATCAAACTGAACCTGTGAAAGGAATCAGTATACAGTCATATGTTCCATAACCCACTACGTAACATAAATATGTGAACTGGAGTGGAGCAGTAATCCCAGAAGTGAAGTGTAATTGTAATAGAGTGTTGAAGTCCCCAATAAAACACAAGGACCCCATAGAGTGTATGTACACATTAATCATGGATACCAGGCAGATATATAAGATGTAATGAATAAGAAATCAATGCCAAAAAGAAATTATAACACATAGTCTAATGTAAGCACCGTTAAGAATTGCGCAGGCCAGCTTAGGAGATGGAAGCAATGTGTAGACCAGCTATACTATTTTTCCCAGTGGTATACCCCTTTAAACAATGCCAACCTTACGTAAGCAGGTTTTCCCATAGCTTAGCCTTTTCAAAAACAGCCAATCGCAAAAAAGTGTGGGAAATCGGCCCTACTTAAACCCAACAGGTGGGAATACATCTCATAACTGGATGTAGCTTCCCCTTGCAGACACCATGTCAGGAAGAGGAGAGGGAGTGCACTTTCGGGCGCAGTGCTGGTGTATCCAGGAGTCCAGAGTCATGGCAGGACTCCTTGTCAAAGACCATGAGCAGAGACTGCTGCAGGGCTAGTACCAGGGTTCCCAGTATAAGGCGGAAGCCTGGGACCATCTCACCAGTGACCTCACCAGTGCCACTGGCATACCCTGAACTGGTGGGCAGGTCAGGCATCACTATGCCGACCTGAAGCGGCATAAGGGGGACCTCTTGGAGCAGTGGATCCAAGAGGCTAGAACAGCAGGGGATGTCCCAGCTGTGTGTAAGTATCACCCCACTATGTGTGTAATAATTGCCAGCTCATGTATATCATGGATAGATATGGCTAAATATTCCTCTTATGTCCTCCACAACTGCAATTGAGCGGGTCACGAATGAGGAGGCCCATGGAAGTCACCTGGAGAGGTATAAGGCAGGTCAGTAATACTCATGCATTTAATGTCATAGGAAATAAATCTAAAAGTATTAGTAAATTAATTGCCTCCATAAAACCTGTATTGTTTAAGGCAAGTACTGCATACACCAGAGAATATGCCAGGAAGAGTCTCATATAGTGTGTATCTAAATAAATGTGTAATAGCCTGACAATAAAGGTCTAACTGCTGGACTGCATGTGTATACTCTGGTATCATATGGTAATGTAGATTGCAATCACGTACTAGTACTGTTGTATTTGTATGTTGTACATATCATTATTGTTTGATGTATGGCATTTGTATGGAATAAAACAATAAAGAGAATTAAAAAACAAAATAGTACTGTTGTATTAAGCACGGTTACCCACACCGTGCACCATAAACAGAATTAAAAACGTCTGTATATGACTGGTGTAATCCCTAGAGGCCATTTAGTACAACTGAGAGACACATTGACAAAAAAACAGGGAAATGCTAGACAACAAAACCCGAATAGCACATGCAACTGAGATGTGAACTGTTGTATTATTAGCACACACAGCCATGGTTCGAATCCTGGCAGTGGGAGTACTCTGCATCCAGAATCATACCCCACAACTGTACAGATATGTCCAGAATGTCCAGTAAAGTGGCCCATAATTGTTGTCTGTCAACCTGTCCCCCTGGAAAATCAGTGGGATGATCCCAGACATATAGGCAGCAAACAGGAAATACAACTGATTGACACAAAACTATGAGAACAAAGCTAGCACACTAGCAACTCCCCAAAACCTTAAGAGAGTAAGAAGCCACGTATGTCCCATTTATACCCCCATGTTGTCAAGCTGCAGCTAGAGTGTGTACAGTAACAGAGTGAGTTGTAGGTGCATAATAGTAATATGGAATCTGGTACTGTGTGTGGCAACATTCAGGTAGTGCTAACAAACATTTCTCCCACAGGTCTGTCAGATACCAACACGGTACCCAGAAATACAAGAATGATACTCTGTACTGGTACTCTTTACATTGGTATTGTATGGCATTGTGGCTGATGCAGTTGCTCTAAATAATGAAGCATTACTCATCACTGTCACCCACACTGTCCTACAAAATATAGCTGTCTAGGAAATCTGTATAAAAATGTTGTAATATAAGGTCAGAATGCAAAAGTACAGGAGAATTATAAGACAGAAAGCAGATAGGAGAGATACAGCAATATCTATGTAGCACACACAACTCTGATGGACAGTGTTTAAGTTGTAGCAGACACAGCCATGGGCTGAATCCTGGGAGTGGAAGTAGGCTGCATACAGAATCATACCCCACAATTGTACAGATAAGACCAGAATGTCCAGTATATGGGCCCATATCTGCTGCACTCTCCCCCTGGGAAGTCTGTGGGATGATCCCAGATGTTTAGCCAGCAAACAGGGAATACAAGTGATTGTCAAACATCTATGAGAACAGACCTGTCACTGTAGCAACTCCTGAAACTGTTAGGAGAGTAATAAGTCAAGTATGTCCTATCTACATCCCCATGTTGTCAAGCTGTGACCAGAGTGTGTACAGTAACAGAGAGAGATGTATGCACATAATACTAATGTGTAATCTGGAACTTTGTGTGGCAACATTCAGGTAGTGCTAACAAACATTGCTCCCACATGTGCGTCGGATACGAACACTGTGCTGAGAAATAAAAAACTTTATACCCTGTATTGGTACTGTTTGCTCTGGTATTGTAGGGAATAGTGAGTGTTGCAATTTCTCTGAATAATAAAGTATCATTGATCACTGTCACCCACACTGTACTACATAATATAACTGTGTAGGAAGGCATGTATATGTGTGTGTCAATTCACTAAAGGCTGAAGAGGGCAATAGTCTAGATATGTCCTGGCACTCCTGCATGTGGTCAAGACATGGCCAGAGTCTGTGCAGAAAGAGTTGGATAGCTATGTGTACAACATCAACCCAGAATCTGGGAGTATGTGTAGAAACATTTAGTGTTAAACATTTCCTCCACAGGTATACCAGGTAAGATGTGTATACTACAGGTAAAACCAGTTTATGTATAAAGTTGATGACAGTCATATCACTGTCCAAACTAAGGCTATAGGGTAGTGTAGTAATACTTGTAAGGTACAGATAACAGCACTACTTTGGAAAGTAATGTGGACTACAGGAATATGCTAGTTGTTAACTGACATCTTTCTCTCCCCCACACCATATCACCAACAATAAACTACTTACCCACCTCAACCGGCATGCAATGACTCCAATGTTCTGATTATGTTTTAGTGGTTGATAAATATTAATATTTGTTTCCATGCATGTGCTATATTGAATCATTCCAGCATTGGTGGCATGGTGCCATCAATGTACCTGCATGCTGTTGTTATTACCACTGTGGTCTCATATATACATGTGTCCTGTTTGCTATGCAACTGTTCCGTATATGTTGTCAGGGTTAATGGGAATATCTATGCATGCTGTTATACCTAACCCTGGAATGTGTTGACTATTACTAACTCACATATGATAAAATTAAACACTATAGCATGTTTGGGAAGGCCAGTCCCAGAAGACCCACCTGTCCCACCTCAGCTGGCCATGGCACTGGGCACCAGCAAGTCTGGGGCCCAACCCTCATTCGTTGGTTCTGCAGCACCTTTGGGTGGAACCGACTCAGGAGATGGAGCTCGTCACCCCCTGGGAGTGGGCGTGGACAGGAACCTGGCACCCATCACCAGGTCCAGGTCGTGGTGCATAGTGAGTCCTGTAGGGAGGTCGGAGATCTGCTATGCCAGCTCAAGGGCCGTGTGTTGCAACTAGAGGGTTGGCTTGGCTCTGCGACTCAGCCCCCAGCACAGCCACCTTTGGGGCTGTGAAGGTGCAGTGGTGACTGCCCATGGGTAAGGAGTTTAGTCCCACTGTTTCCACTAGGGGGCTCATGGGCTTCCAATTTCCCAACGCCCCTCCCCGTCCAGGTGTTTACCCCCCACATGTGTCATATACCACCCCTGTATGCATCTTGTTTGTCTTGTCTGTTAACCTACCCAACCTACCTCCCCAAATATTAAACCCAACCTACCTCCCCAAATATACCTACTGTCTATTTTATTTTATTATTTTATTTTTTTTACATTTGTTAACCGGGAGAGTCCGACTGGATGCATGTCCATTTTCAGCAGATGCCCGGGGAGAAAAGCTCCACATGTACAAAACGATGACACTCAATATTCATGGTTACATTGAAAAAAAATTTAAAATTTTAAAAGGTGATTATTTATATATATGGTTATACTATCCCCCCCCAACATCCCACTCTCACCTAAAAAAAAAAAAAGGGCAATCTGTTCCCAAAAAAAAAAAATCTTGCCCCATACATAGCTGTCCATTTTCCACATGTGTCCACTGGATGGATCCCCTTTGAATGGCCGACATTTCACAATGTCGACATTCATATGTCTGAGACCATATGAACCATGGGAACCGGCATCTCCCTACAGAGCGGAATGGAAAGATTTCCACTTCCACACTGTAGTGTGATCTCGGAGTTGGTATACTTATGTTCTGGGGGGGGATGGAGCAGCATTAAGGTAAGTTTTTTTTTCTGTTTTGTTTTTATGTTCTACTTGTATGGTCGATATTTTAAATGTCGATCATATGGTCTCAGCGATATGAATTTCGACATTGTGAAATGTCGACCATATCAAGTAGACCCCCACTGGACACACGTAATCCAGTCTAATTTGCATCACAATTTATTATTGTTGTCCTTACCCCTCTCCCAGGGGTTCTAGTGTCCATATCTACCTCCAATTTCAGTGTATATGCACAGCTCTTGCCGTAGAAGAAATGGGCAGCTATGGACCTACCCTACACCCTTCTTGCACATCCCTAGCTATTTTCCCTACTGTCTTTCTTTCTTTGTGCCCCTTTTTCACCATTTTCCTATCAATCCTTTTTTCTTTTCTTTTAAAGAAATGATCACAGGAGCAAGCACTTTTAAGCAGCAGTAAGCGGGTTTAAGCCTATTTGCATGGGGGTAAGCAATGCCTGCACAGGTTAAGCAATTTAAAAGCTAACTGAGTATAAGAAACTGTAACCGGAAGTCAGCAGTGCTTACCTCCGTGCACAATCAAGCAAACCCGCTTACAACTACTTAAAAGTGCCTTAATCACTCTGTATCCAATGGCCCTTGTTCTGACCAGCAACAAAATAAACAGCCTCTGTAAGACTTGAAACAAGGACCCTGCACACCATAGCCAAAGTGATTTAGAACTAAGCCATGTCAGATATGCATAACCCTGATGTTTTCACAAACATATCATCCAGCCCAGACATTCAACAGTACATGGAATGTATTTCAACATGTAGATGTGTGTGTGTGTGTGTGTGTGTGTGTGTGTGTGTGTGTGTGTGTGTGTGTGTGTGTGTGTGTGTGTGTGTGTATATTTATATCCAAATAGATATAACATATCTATATATGTAGATATAGATATAATATAGAAATATTTACACACACACATATACATATATATATATATATATATATATATATATATATATATATATATGTAAATATATACATATAAATGCATACATCTATAGATATATATGTCTACATCTACATGTCTATATGTCTGTATATATCCAGCAAGTTAAAAAGTTAAATATATGTTAGCAGATATATACATATATATATATATATATATATATATATATATATATATATAGGTATATGCAGACATACATCTGTAGGTAACAATGGGAACATGAGAGGCCCCAAACAACATACATCTTGTACAAATAGGCATCCGCCCCACAGCCAAACACATCTGCCCCGCAATACACTACCAACTGTTGCATATCCCATACCCAGGACCTGACATGAAATGGGCACAAGATATTAACAGCACGCCATCCCACCTGTATGATGTCAGGCTGGTATCAATAGTATATTCTGCAGTACAGTCTGGCTCCCATAGGGAATGTACAATGTGAAAGCAGTCAACATCCCTAGGATACATATACACGGACACATATACGGAGATACAGATATACACACACACACACACACACACACACACACACACACATATATATATATATATATATATATATATATATATATATATATATATATATATATATATATATGTATGTCTGTAACACTGATGCCCACACACAGGAAGGATGTCCATCACACAGGAATGGTAAAGGGGCCACACCCACATGATGTAGGGATTTATAGTAGGTGGTTGCCATGGCAGTGATAATTGGAAGTACTACACAGCAAGCTGCATGCAGTTAGCAAGTGGAGGACACTGATTGGTGCAGATGCCATCACCTGATCATGTGCATCACCTACTAAAGCCATGCTGCAGTCTATTCAAAGCAGCTCAATCCATTTACTGGAGAGAGATCGAGAGAGAGAGAGAGAGAGAGAGAGAGAAAGAGAGAAAGAGAGAAAACAAGCCAAAGGCAAAGCAAAAGCCAAAGGAAAAAAAACTATAACAACACCCAGCAATGTATCCAGAACAGACATCATTCCCACAGCAGGCATGTGAAGTATATATGCATGTAATTGAATGTAGTACCTGGTCCATAATAATGGCATAGATGATGTGGAATGATTTATATGTGCCATCAGGTGTTGTAATGGTGTTCAGCTGAACAACTGCTATGCACAATAGTGTCTGTCCCTGAGGGTAGTGGACCATAGCCATCAACTGTGCAGATCAGCACTGACTGACAAGATGTAAACCATCACAGTGTGTGTTGTGTAATAGGAAGTATGTATATTACATGGCCAATAGCTGGTGGTGGAAGTACTGCCATTATGATGGACATGTGGGACCCACAGCCCAACCCTTGCAGGATACTCAGGTTAATCTGTAATGTTGCATGCAGGAATGCCATAGGTGTATAATAGGCTTCCCTGCAATCAGGTCCTGCATATACTCCCCTAATGCCAGGCTGTGTCCATATATGGCACCTGTCTGTGTTGTAGCAAGGCAGAACAGTGCAGCTGTGTAGGAAGGTGTTGTGAGATTGTGGACCTGATGTCTGAATGTACCCCACATATAGGTGTGCATATGTGTACATATGCACAAGTATATAATATATATATATATATATATATATATATATATATATATATATATATATATATATATTTATGCCCACAAATGTACATATACCCATGTGTAGACATATATATGAGCACATATATAGATATATACCTATATGCACATGTCAGCATATATACAAACATACAAACAAACATATATGTATGTAAATACATGTCCCCTATATTACTACTACAGTGATATATGCTATGTGCAAGGCAGCAGCACACATAGCAATACACACAGATATCTACAGCTGGCAGTGTGTGCAACATGGATAGGTATGTCACATGTTAACCCCTTGTTGGGACCACATTACCCTCGTCTGTGAAGTATGAAATGTGAATATGGAGATGAATGGCAGGTATAGTTGTGGAGGTGGTCAGGGTTGGTAGATATAGAGGGCAGTCAACAGGGGTGGTATGTGACACATGTAGTGGGTGAACACTCTGGATGTTGTGTGTGGTCTGTGATGTGGACGCCCCATGGGCCCCAATATGGACACAATAGGAACAAGCCTCCCATCCACTGCTACTCACAACAGCAGTCCACGTCCTGGAGGTTCCTGGCCTGGAAGCTGAGCAGGAGAGGCCTGTAGGCCCTGTGAATGTGTACTGGGTGCCTCAGAGTGATGTAGCACTTCCCACATGTGTCTGTGGAGCCCGTCATGGAACAGACCTTGGACCTGACCTCAGGGACAGCAACATGTCTGTGTGTGCCCCCTGGGGGGGACAACATCCCCTAGGTTGGTCCCACCTGATGGTATTGCTAGACCAGTACATGAGGAGGCCCCAGGGTGGGACACACATGTGTTGTGGCCAGGTAACATGGGCAGATGAGTTAGGAGAGGTGGTTTTGCTGGGCAATAGTGCATATACATGTTCTTGTGTCACTGTTATGGAACATATGTTGGTAGTAATAGTTTACACAATACCGGAACATGTCCAACAGCATGCATAGATATCCCCAATAACACAGACTGTCAGATGTTTAACCTGAAGGTGAATTAATGGCCAGGGTTATTAAGTATATACTCTGGATTATTGACCAGATCTGTTCTCATATTAGGGGAGGACCATTTTCTTTATGGCTAGAGCAATGAGAATTATATTGGCAGCTCACACTAGATGCCTTCAAATACCCAGGGTTAAATTATACATGCTCAATAGCTTGCATTGTAAAACTAAGAAATTTGATGACATAGTATTTTTATCTTTAGAATGTTATTTTTACCTTTAGAATGTGCATTTTGTATAAATTCATGTAGTTTAGGGGCATACAGTTTCTTGGTTATTTCAGATTTTATACTATATCTGTAGTTAAAAATTTTATAAGCTGTATTTTAATTATATGTTGTTTGATTGTTTTCTAAGTCCCATTGGACCTTTTTAAACATCTGACCATCATGTGCTTATTTTGTTATGTATTTAAATTTAGTGTATTAGTTTTATTGAACAGTCTGAAGAAGTGGGTGTATGTGTGCCCATGAAAGCACTTACTGTTACATTAAATTCTTTTTTTGTACCTTGTAGCCTTGGCTCTTTTTTGGTTTTATAGTAGTTCTACAGTTTGTTTTGTAGTAGCAGATGTGCAGCAATCACAAAGGACTCATACCACAGGCTTATATGGAACCATAGTGGCCCTGACAATGGCATGCAGGTGAATAGTCTGTAACAGGCCAGCAATGATAGTGTCCACACAGGGAACATGGCTACAATCACATAACAGAAAGTGTGGTACAATACAATATCTGTCCCACTGGTAGATAAGCTGTAGCCATACCTAATGAGTTGTGTGTACAGTTTGTTGTAGCTGATATGGTGGGGGGTGACAGAGATGTGTATTAAGAACTGTGGATACCTTGCTGTATGAGTTGCTCAGACCTGTTTCCATCTTCTTGTCTTCAGCCAAGATGCCCCATGAACGTTTGCCAACTTATGCAGCAGCCAAAAGTGCTGATCATATACTTAATCCAGCACTACCCTGTGCTGTTTGGCAGGGCCAACCAGATCATCAGGAGTGGACTGCCCTGTGGCACAACCTAGTTCACAGGGTCAGTGATGTTGGACTGCACAACCGCAGTTATGAGCAGGTCTGGCATCATTGTACTGACCTGCTTCGCAATGCCCATCGGTGTGCTGCTGCAGTCTGGGGGGATCACCTCACCACAGGGGGGCCATGCCATCCATCCCACCTGACACGTGTGGAGGAGCTCCTGGCCAGCCTCGTGGCACCTGCCCTTCTGGCCAGCCACCAACTGCCGGACACCTTTGTGGAGGTGGGTGGCACCCACACACCAGCTGAGGAGCTTGAAAGTAAGGATACAGGCCACATCAGTAGACCGAATACATCTGCATCAGTACAGGTAGATCATGCATATCTGACATGTCATAGATATATTGTGTTGCTGAATAGTAGTGATAAACAAATGTCCATAGATGGTAGTATTGTGGAAATGTACCATCGATGTATTGTGATACTGCACCTACCCTTTAGCACTGCCACAGGTGTGGCCACTGACATTGCATCTTTCACCTTCTTATGTAGGTCCCTCCGGGATACTACCAGGGCAGCAGCCTGTAGCTGGTGAGTATGGTTTATGTAGATGCTTGCAAACACACCGGACATGTAATGCCGATGGTATATTTCATGCACACATCTAAAACACCTACCCTGAATGCATGCTGTACATGTGCACGTATTGTTGCTGTGAAATGCACGGCGGCACAGGGGGTGACCATGATGGGGTATTGGAAGGGTATGTCAGACACCTGCATGATAACTAACATCCTGTCATCGCAGAATTTGTCCACAGGAAGTAACACAATGGTGGTTGACATGGCCTACAGTAGGGAAAACCACCCATATACAGTGCAACACCAATGTATATACCTGTAGGACAATGGCAACTGCTGCAGAGATACACTATAGCATCAGGCATTACAGTAGTCTACATTATCAGGTGGGACTAGGCTGTAACATGTGGTGTTCAATGTATGGGACACTGTAAATTGACACACATGTGTAGGGCTTATTTGTCATGCATCTGCAAAAAGTCTGAAGGAGGGGTGGTGTCAGCACGACGCGCCACTGCACTGCAGGAAGGATCCTAAGGATTCTAGGAATGACTCTATCTGCACTTAGTCAGGTTCAGGACCTGTGGCAGCCATAACCCTACCCCCACAGCAATAATGATGTCAGTGTGTGAACACCATGAGATGTGCACATGAGTAGACGTTGCAGTCATGCAGAATAGGGGGACATGTGTAGGGCAGACTGAACATAAACTGGAAAATGCAGATGGCTCATGCTGGCCAGGAGTAGTGACTGCTGTAGTACACACAACAAGAGGTGCGATAAACCGTCATGATTTGGGTGTGCACACATATGCTCACATGGTGTGTATGCATCGGGGTCAGCAGCCACACACCTAACACAATCTGTAGACACTGCATGTGAAAGTACAGAACATATGTCACATATCAGGCTCATGTACTACTAAGACATGTGGTTATGTGGTCCCATGGCAGATCAAGGATGGCGTGCGTCAAATCAGTAAAGGTGTGTACACCCCCCATAGCCATGGTATGCTCTGATGGTTGTCAGTGTAAGAGTATTGGATTGGTCATACATGGTCCGCTGATGTTGGGAGCTGTGCATCAGACATCAGACATTCACAAATAACATCTGTCCACATATCATACCAGGTATGTGTTGCTGGAAAACATAGGGTCTGTGGGCATTAAAGCTGACATAACCAACACAGTAGTACACCTTCAGCAGTGGACCGTACACCGGTGAGGTGTAGTGCACAGTACATGGCAGGGTGCAGAACAGGTGCACAGAAATACTGTGTTTATGGGTACAGTGGTGTCCAGGGGAAGGAGCTTCACCTAGTGACACAGCACATGCATCACACACATGTATACTGTTGCCAGCATGGATTGACTGTAGCTCCACTGCATGCTGTCGGTACCATATGTTGTGCGTGTTGACAGATGGGTAATAGGAGGACTGTGTGTACTTTCATTGTGCAACCTCACCTGTATGTGTGTGTGCATCCTGGAGGCTGGTCAGTTTGTCTCTAGGGTCACTCTGTTGAAGTGGAGGGAAGTTGATGCATGTAGGATGTGTGCATGTGTGTGTGTGTTTGCGTGGCTGGCCATGTATGCACGTGTGATTGTGAGGTGTTCATACAGCAGTACCTCCCTCTGGGATCATGCAGTGCATGTACATGGACTGCCACATTACACACTGGGAATACCTGTCATGTGTGTACTGACAGGAGAGCTGATAGTATAATGTGGTCTGTAGCATGGAACAGGCATCCTGAGGGAAGGTAGACACCAGGTACACCCTTAATATCACATTCATCAGGAGGTCACCTACAAACCATGTACACAGCACTACAGATGCATTGGGGAAAAACTAGTCAACACCAGGGAGTGTATCCAATTATTACAGTTGTCACATGGTAGGCTAAAGGCGCAGCATATCTGACATGTACTGAGCATTACAAACACATGACTCACCAGTGTGTGATATTATGGATAGAACTTAGCAGCCCACACATATAGGGGCCATGCTCATGATGTCTGCACATACAGAGGGTGCATACCGAATGACAGCAGTGAGGCCATGTAAAACCACTACACACAGGTCAGGCAGGTAAAATAGCAAAATGCCTTACATTTTGACCACTTGTGTAGACATTTAGTGGACTGATATGTTAATGAGTGGTATCAATGTGTGTATGTTAACAAGTGTGATGCAGGATGGGGTACCATATGGACATATAAGTGGGACTGTCTATAAAGCCATGGACAGGTAGGTATTATGGAGGTGTGTGTGTGTGTGTGTGTGTGTGTGTGTGTGTGTGTGTGTGTGTGTGTGTGTGTATGTGTTTGTGTGTGTATACTGTTAGGCAGTACCGTACAGGTTTTATTGTTTTCCCCCACAGGTGGCGAGGTGGGTCAGGGTACCTCCTGCATGCAATCTGATGTTGGTGTCCATATAGACAGCGAAGATGATGATAATACTGTTGAGGCACAGGTGGGGTTTTCAGGGGCCTACACTGTGCCAACATTTGACATCCCCCTATTAGCCACCCCAAACTCATACACAGTTTCAGTGCCTATACACACCCCATCACTAGTGGCCATAGCGGAGAAACAGCTGGCATTCAGTGGCAGTGCAAAGGAAAGTTTAGTAACCATGCCTAATGTGTCCGGTTGCAGCAGGCATAGCTGGATGTCTGGCAGGGCACTACATAGGCAGATGTCCCAGGGTGGTCGTGGTAGGGCCGCTGAACAGCATGCCCCTGGCAGAAGTGACATGGCTGGTACCAGGAGGCGCATGTTTCAGGCTGTCATGGCAGTGCAGGAATGTATAGAATGTTACCACAGACAGGGCCTGAGGCTGCAGACGGCTGCTCTCACATCTGAAAAAGACAACTCCCATGAACTAGCTGGTGCCATCCATGGATTAACTGTGTTCATGGATATATGGTATGGTGAGATGATGGCCCTCATCGACCGTGGTCTGTCCATGCTTGAATGTGTTTTGGGAGTGCAGTGCCAGCCACGTGGACGTAGGCCAGTAAAGCCAACAGCTGGTAGTCATGGACATGCTTGGATACCAATGGGCTCCCATAGTGGCATTACCAGCCCTGGTACTGTGGGGGGGACACTGTCCACACCACACCACAGCAGGCCATGAGCACATGGTCCTGGCCAGTCCCAGGAGGGACCTGGTACCAGCTGACATTTGTCATCAGGTGAGAGTAGCACATCAAGGCCTGTACCTGGATGTGCCCATGGAACCCCTGGCAGGCACAGTCCATGTATCTATGGCCAGAGGCAGTGAACTGCACACCCTGCCAGGTATGGTCTGCAGCCATCAATAAACACCTGTGTAGGGAAGCCACATGGCAGAACTGTGTGCATGCATACCCACACACTATGGAAACACACCTATGGCAACCCCATACCTACACACACCACATCACCACACCCAGCTCACCACAGCCTCTGGCAAACTAACATCACACCCTGTGCATATGATGATACTTGTGCCACATCCCTGTCATCCATACCATCATTGCAGGAACAGGCTAATATGGTTCTGATGCACATGGTGACTGTACTACAGTGTACCTCAGTACTACAGTGTAACATGTAAGGAGTTAAGTATATTGCATAAATGGCAGGTAGTGTAGCCATCCAGCAATGATGCATTATGGATGCATTATAGATGTTAGTAACACTGGTTTGTTGTGGTCTCTATAATGTTATCCATTTGTGTTGTAGGTGTACATGTGTCAGCACAAGGATGCCCTGTGCATATGATGGTGGTTGTGCCACATCCCTGTCATCCATACCATCAATGCAAGGACAGGCTAATATGGTTCTGATACACACGTGACTGTACTACAATGTACCACAGTACTGCAGTGTAACATGTTATAAGGAGATAAGTGTGTTGCATAAATGGCAGGTAGTGTACCCATCCAGCAATGATGCATTACAGCTGTTAGTAACACTGGTTGGCTGTGGTCTCTATAATGTTAGCCATTTGTGTTGTAGGTGTACATGTATTAGCATGAGGATGGTCCACAGTCATATTCCGCAATGCAATATGGCACTGTGGTGACACCATGGCTGTGACATATCTGGAGTACAGTTGAACACATGTCACAGGTTACTAAATGGTTATTACCTGCACCACATGGACAGGTGACCCGCTGAGGCATGAATAACTGCAACCTGATGTAGACCCATCCATACACACGCACACTGTTACTTGGCAACACTGGGACTAGACCCCTACCTAACTATGTAGTGATACTGAAGTGTGTGGCTTACATTGCACACACCACACAGCATTTAGGGTGAGGTGTGTCCCAGTTTACATGTTACATGCAGAACATCCCCAGACATGTACAGTATGCTAATGGGGGATGTAATGGGTGTATATGGACAATATGTAGTGTGACATATTGTCATATACACATTAACAGACACATAGCAGTCACACATCAGAGATACCAGGGCCTATCACTGCTAACTAACCTAACCATGTGTCCAGTGTGTTACAGGTAGGCTGCTCACAGCACACGCATAACTGGCTTGGACTGTGGTATCACTTACCTGTATGGTTGATTGTGACAGTGGTCACCATAATGTGGTACCTGGGACATATACCGGGTGTACCTTGGTGTAATGACAGTGTACACAGCACCCACATCCCCCATCGCATATTGTACTCCCTCAAACTCATGATGACACTCTGCCATACCCACCATCACACATTGGCTGCAACTGCGATACAACCCATAGTATACCCCAATAGTGGAACTACAGTGATATGCATCTAATGCACATTACACATGCGTAGTAGGGTGTTGCATTGTCATGCCTCACCTATGGTCAGCAACAACACTATTTGTACTACTGTGTGGAAATGGGTATTGTAATAGTAGTATGTGGCCTTGGAATGTTGTACCCTACAGATATATGGACATGCACAACTACACACACATGCCAGAACACAGTGGGTATCCCATGCCTATCAAACCATTTGTAAAACACTGTTGTGCTGGTACTGCAAGGCTCATGTACCAGTATGGGGGGGAGCTTAACAGGGTAGATGTAGTAATGTCCCATACAGCAGCTGCCACAACTGACTATGGCAATGGGAGTTGCATTGCTTATGAAGGCCCTGTTGGAATTCCCAAGTATAGGTGTGCTAACACACAGATACTGCTATACTCAGTCGTGCACATGTACACGTGTCAGGGGTGCATCGCTGCAGGTGGTCATAGCTGTGACCTAGCTATTGTTCAACGGGAGATGGGTTGTGTAGGGGTTGTGTGTACAGTGGTATCCTGGCGCTTGCCAGGTGGCAGCATGCAATCTATCCACAGACAATACTGTGGTGACCCTCAGGGTGAGAATGCATGCATCAGCCAATTCTCCAGGTTCCTCCTGCACATGGCCACTGAGGTGATGAAGTTGACATGTATACAACATGCATTACAACACATGGTTAGTGTCTATGATGGAGACCTGTACCCAAGCATGTTTTGTTGACTGTGGAAGTGTAGTGGAGGTACCCGTGGCATGTGGTACATACAGGGTTACATCTCCTATATGTGTCAGTTCTTACACAGCTGGGCAGACATGTCAGTGACAATCAAGCTTAGGTTGCCTGTACATATCCCAGCTGGATACCTGCCATCTGCACATCTGTACAGGGAATAACAGTCATCACCTTGTCAAGTAGCTATGCGGTAGCATGAGTGTGTTGATAGACGTCTGACAAGAATATGTATGCCATAACTACATGTTGGAAGCCCTCACTAACGTGCTGTACAGACAGTAGTCTACAGTTACATTCCATGTGACGGTTCATTACCCATTAAGGAGTATATACTGTGACACAGCTCACACACCAGGGATACAACAGGGAGGCTCCAGTGTTCATCTATGCCTGCAGGTGTGCTGTTGTCAGTACTACATTTAACACTCTGCTCTTGCCTGTGTTAGCACTCTCAGAAGTAGTACTGCCATGATACACTACATGCCAGTGTGACAGAACGTACCCTAGGCTACTACACCTGTATGTGGCACATTCACACTGATAACAGTGCTGTACAGGCCTCATATATGTCTGTGTCCTACACATGACACTCACACCCCTTGCTACTGTAATGACAGCACATAGAAGCATGTATTGTACATGGCATTACATACACTTATTACAGATTATCAGACTGGGTGGTGTGACCTGGTTACCCAGGCTAAGCCATGCTAAGCAAGTATCAACATTGCTGCAATATAACAGCTGAGCTGATTTGTGCACTGGTAAGTGAAGCCTAAACTGTGTAAGAGCCCATGCATTTACCTGTAGCTTAGCACTGCTTAGCTTTGCTCAAACCCATGCAAACCCGCTTAAAGCTACTCAAAACTGCCTTAACTACTCTGTATCCGAGAGCCCTTGTACCGTGCAACAACAAAATGAACAGCCCTTGCAGGTCTTAAACCCAGAAACCTGTACACTGAAGTCACAACACTTAACTACTATGCCATGACCACTGTGAAGACAGCTGTTGTTTTACCAATATAGCTGTCAATACACATATTGAGTAGTATTGAACAATTGCCTTAAGTTTCTAAATTGTGTAGTTGTTATTAATATGACTGTTGTATCACATATGTTGTTTTATCATAATGTACACATAGCAGATACATACGGTGAGATACAACTGGGAGGGTATACACAACTGTGAGGATAACTAATGTCAGGAATATGGTTGTAGACATATCATAGGTCTATATATGTCTACATGTACATACACAAGTATTCCCATAAATATGTCTGTATACACATCTGTATAGTACAACATATATATGGCCATGTGTACATCACTTATGTATATATATATATATATATATATATATATATATATATATATATATATATATATATATATATAGATAGATAGATAGATATAGATATATATATGTGTATATATATATATATATATATATATATATATATATATATATATATAGCTATATATGTATGCATAGTCTATGTGTACACATATGCCTAGTTATGTTGGTAAATAATGTAGATATCTATAACTATATGTACATACATATCTATTCTGATATGCCTTGTACTGTCAATATATATATAGATATCCATGCATATATGTGCATATGTATCTCTATCTGTATATGTGTAGACATATATTGCTCTGTATATGTATATATCTGAGTATTTATATGTATATCTATGTGCATATACATCTATGTATGTCGATATCTATATGTGTATACATCTATATAGATATCTGGAGAATTATACATACATATATGCTCACCATATGTCCTGAACATTGAGTGGAGCTCTACCTCAGCCCCTATAGTCCCAAGGGTTGGGAGGGTGGCCTAATGGTTAAGGTGTTTGCCAAAGAAACACAAGGTGCAGGGTTTGAGCCTCAGAAGGGATACTTGGCTAGGTTTAAAATGGCTTGCAAGGGCAGTTAGCCTAGTACTAATCTATGAACCTATGAACTTCGTAATGCAAGGGGATGTCAGGAATGTATTGCTGATATATTTGTAGACTATTGCTACTGTAATAGGGATTGTCTTTACAGATGTGTGTGTGGGACATCACATCTGCATTTAACATGTGCGCCGTTGGCTACTGACAGACATCCTAAGGACATCACTGCTAGCACAGTAATGCTCCTGTGGACTACAGCAGAGATATTGCCCAATATATGTGGACAGTCTGACACACACTGGACAGTCCACAGGTATACACAGAACCCCTTACTGCAAGACACGTGGACCAAGCCTGACAATGTGGATGCTAACAGCCATGAAGATGGGTATAACACGTACCTACTGGTATACTTTTGCCCCCATAGGTTATGCATTTACACACCCCTGTCTGTCCTGGCACATAATTACCACTGGTACAGAGGTTGACATACATCTGTACTGCATCCCACTGCTTTGTCTGACATATATGACTGTTATGGTGGCCCAGCAGCAGTACATCTGACAAATATCTGGACATGACGTCTCACTGGGTAAGTACACTAAGCTGCTAGGCATGTAAAAAAGCACTGTGCAGGCTACAGACATACTGGCTCAACACTGGTCAACATTTCTTATGGGGGAATACACATGTACCTGCATATATAGCAGGCTCTACAGGCATGTCACAACACAGAGTAACAGACACCTGTGTGAAAGTGCATAACCACAACTGATGTGAACACAGCCACAGCCACATATGGTAAGCTACCGTAATATTACAGTATATGGACTTGCTTTTCAACACCATCCTCATACGTGCCACTCACACACTAACCCTACATATATTGGCCCACTACACAGTGTGGTCCAATGCCTGTCTGTGATATGGGACATGTGTGTGTTTGGCCCTACAAACATGTAAGCTGATAGGGTAATATACAGTGGAGCAGCATGTAACATCAGATAGACCAGGACCAAGAGCAGTGACATCTACCACAGTGTGTACACAGGCCAAGGTACATATTAACAATACACAAACTGTCAACTACCACCATAAGTACACAGACGTCAGTACTGTACACACAACCACAGAATGTCCAGGTTATGTCATCAGATATAACCCCTACTATACATAACATGTAGCAGTCTGATTATCTCACTGGCTTGTACTCAGATATGATGTCACTAAATATGGTCTACAGTACATATGCACCTCTTACTGAATGACATATGTACAAAGGGTGACAGAGTTGTGGCTGGAGGCACAAACACAGGGCCAATATTGACATGTTGCTGTGATAACCTCATACATTTACTGTTGCAACAGAGTTTGTTGCAACATATGTCCTTTGAAGGATATGAAGTCAGTAACTCTCATGGCTGTCATTATCTACAGACTGCGATCCTCACACTACCTTCTGCAGTTCACAGATAGGTGTTCTGTGGGTACCACATGAAACAAAAGGCACCACACACTGCCCAATCTGCAGATGACCCTACCGATGGGGGTTTCCTCATAAACATAGCACTAACATGACAGGAATTAAAACATGTAGGACAGCCATATCCACACACACCCTGTTAAACCAAAATTACTCCAAATGCAGTGTAGCAGCACTTACAGTCTGTTGTCAGGTCAGGAACATCCCTCTCCTGTGTGTTGACCTGTTTCCACAGTGTATGTTGTTAGAGGTAAATCCCCAATCCATCTGTGATGCTGCTTGTTAAACAACAGATTGAGTTCCTGCTCACAGTGAATGAAAAGGCCCAACAGCAACATGATGTTACTAGATATTGGAGTGTGGTACCATGCAATTGGCTATGGGAACATTAACACAGCTGTTCCACATGCAATCAGCTAGAGGAGGGCTGCAATTCATGCAGAGGCCATCAGCTGATTATTAGCATCAGTTAAAATACACATGCTACTGCCTAAGCAAAGCAGGTGTAAGTCTCCACATCCACCAGAGACGGAGTGAGAGAGGCAGACAGAGGCAATGATAAGTCAGAGAGGGGTGAGAGAGTAAAACATAAGCATGTTTGTGTCACACACCTACCAGTACAGGATATCAAAGCCCTGATGACTATGTAGTGCTATCACATGTCTATGCAGTTATTAGATGCACCACATAGGTTGCATGTTGAGGAGCCCTCCAAACTGATATGTGATGGTGAGTGACATCTGCAACAGTGATATGGTAGCTATACGGTAGGTGTAGTACACACAGCTGGCCCACAAACAGTTGTCAGCGTCAACACAGCCACATTCTCACAGGGATGCACACACATTGACACACTTGGCAGGGCCAGGAATACAACTCATCACTAGTGAGATTGCCACAACACAGTACTGTGCAGGTATCACATGCACCACTGAGGTCATACGGAGGTTATATGGGCAAAGGGTATGTGGAGTTGTCTGACATCAGACAGCATGCTTCAGTATGCCAATGGGGGTTGTAGTGAGTGTAAATGTGGTCATAGGCATTGTACTACACACACACAGACAAATGGTGCCAGTACTGTTATGCATGGGTGTATTGCTTCACGGGTGTGTAGTGGTCAACTGTGCCAGGCAGCTGTACAAGGCTAGGTGATGGGAATACCTTGGCATCAGGTCACATGACAATGGTCTGCAGTGTGGCTCAGGGGTGTAGTATCTGGATTTGCCCACACAGTTGGGTATTGTATTCACCATCCATTCACCTGGGTAATTGTTGTGTGTGGCCAGTGCTGTGCATTGCTTGCCATATGTTCCTTAGCCCATGACATGGACGGTGTCTGGGATGTGCACATCTCCCACATGCATGTACAGTAACACGTGGAACTGTACCTGAGGTGTCTGGCCCATGTTGTGTACACAGATTTTTATCCATCAGATGTGTCAGTCCTAGCCTCATGTGGTGGAAACTGTTAATGGACAGCAGGTTGACCCTGCACCTACATTGATAGTATGATACCATTATTCCCTGGTGTCAGTGGCATCTGTCCATACAGGGCATGTTTTTCAGGCATGGTATGTCATTTGTGGGTCACATTTGATGGCACCACAGGTGTTGCAGGTGTCCAGTGGGGAACATAGGGAAGGTGCACTGTCAGCATGCAAGTGCCTATTGGACTGATGGACAGGGGGCCATGCCCTCTGTAGCCCACTGCAATCACAGCATGGTTACTATCAGTGGGCAATATGCAGGGTACTACCAACACAGTGTCACCAGGCTAATCCATACCAAGAGAATTTGTCAGGGTACAGCTATGCATAAACAGTTTCTCCCCTGAAAGCTACCCATGTACATTTACCTTACAAAACTTATAACTGCAAAAGAAAAAAAAAATGTACCTTTGATTGTCTACTGTAAGAAATGTTAATCACTAGCATGATGTCCTGTTGTGTGTATATATGCTATATGTATATTTGTTAATCACTAGCATGTTGTCCTGATGTGTATATATGCCATATGTATATATGTTCTACTTCTTTTTACTCTCATGTAATGTATTGCAATGTGGAGCTTTTCTCCTTGGGCCTCTGCTGAAAATGGACCTGTATCCAGTCAGACTTTCCTGGTAAACATATGTAAAATAAATAAAAATAAATAAAAACATAACTGTTGCCTAGGCTAGTGTATGTGTGTGTGTGTGTGTGTGTGTGTGTGTGTGTGTGTATTAGGTATGGGTTGAGAGTGTTCTCTGGGTAATACAAGGGTTGCTAACTTTGTTCGCCTGACCTTGATGTCACATGTAGGGGTATGGATTTGCACCCCAGCCTCACGGCTATTTCACATGTGTTACCCTGTATGGTGGACATTGTGATGTATACTAGGGCCAACATATAAGAAATATGCAAAACCCTCTCCACATTGAGTCCATTTGTTACACACTCACATCCACCTCCACACAGGATACAAATGACAAACACAGACAGACACACACACACACACACACACACACACACACACACACACACACACACACACACACACACACACACACACACACACACACACACACACACACACACACACACACACACACACACACACACCTGTCATGTCTCAGATTAGAACTCATACCTAGTTTATTACACTATAGCACTATGCAGTTATAGGGTGAGCCATGGAGATTACTGGAGTACTCCTTCCCCAAAGGTGTATTTCACAGTGAATGACATCAGCAGGATTGCAAAAATAGGGCATTTGAATTGTAGTGTGTGTAACTAGCATAAAATGCATTGCTCCCTACACAGACAGAAACACAAACACACACACACACACACACACACACACACACACACACACACACACACACAAACACACACACACACACACACACACACACACACACACACACACACACACACACACATTTGCCATGTCTGGGATTAGAACTCCTACCTAACTAGTTTATCACACTACAGCAGTACACAGTTATAGGATGCACCACAGAGATTACTGGGCTACAGGTTTCCAAAAGCTCTATTTCACAATGTATGACATCAGCAGCCTTGCCAAATAGGACATTTGATTTGTAGTGAGTGTAACTAGCCTGAAAAGCATTGCCCTCTACACAGACAGAGACACACACACACACACACACACACACACACACACACACACACACACACACACACACACACACACACACACACACAGTTGCCATGCATGTTTGGGATTAGAACTCCTATCTAACTAGTTTATCACACTACAGCACTACACAGTGATAGGACGTGCCACAGAGATTACTGGACTACAGCTTTGTGAAAGGTGTATTTCACAGTGTATGACAGCAGCCTTGCCAAAGTAGGGTATTTGTATTGTAGTGAGTGTGATTAGCCTAAAAAGCATTGCTCTCTACAAAGACAGACACAGACACAGACACACACACACACACACACACACACACACACACACACACACACACACAGTTGCCATGTCTGGGATTAGAACTCCTACCTAACTAGTTTATCACTCTAGAGCAGTACACAGTTATAGTATGTGCCACGGGGATTACTGGCCTAAACCTTCCCCAAGGGTGTGTTTCAAAGTTGATGACCTCAGCAGGCTTGTCATAGTAGGGCTACGGGGAGGGCAGTGTGTGTGCATGGACCATAACCCATTCATCTAGAGGTTGACACACCACATGTGGGTACATGCAGGGTTATATTCCACAGGTACATGTATACAGCTGCTAGATGACTACTTCCTTGTACAGTCATATTGCACAGCTAGCACTTGCACTACATAGTCCATAATGCTGACAGATACCAGTGGCTAATGTCTACAGTGAGTGACATCTGAACCTCATGTGGTTGTAGCTATTTGGCTGTGTGCTGGGTGAGACAGGCCTCATAATGGATGGCCCCTTGTCGCATTCACTCTCTTCCACATATCTATGTACCTCTACTTTTGGCTTATTATAGTATGTTGTTGTTGGATATATGCCTGTATTCCTATCCACTGTGTGTGCAAAGCATGAGTGGTGCATACTGAGGAGTGTCTGCACTAACAACTGCAGCTGCCATGCATGTCTGGTCCACTGTTGTTTGCAGACAATGGCTTCATTTGTTTAAGTGTGTGAGCATGCCCAGTTTGACCTTTCAGTATGTTGCTGAATGACATTGCCTTCATTTCTCTAAGTGTGTGAGCATGCACAGTATACCCTTCTGTACTGAATGTATGAATTGATTCCAGGTAGTTTGTACTGCAGTGCAGACCTTTGTGTTGTACTCCTACAGGTAGCATACTTTTTCTGAAGGCTATCTGTCAATCATTTGGCAATATGGGGACAAACTGTGCAGGGGATAGTGTGCACTGTAGGTGATTGTGCCTGTGCTGCTTCAGCTGCATGGTACTGCTGTTAGCAGAGATATTCAGACATGTGTGCTGTTATACACAGTGATGTTTTCTATCCTTATCTACTGTCAGGTGGACATTCTTGTTCACAGTGATGTCTTGGGGGACAAGGCTGACTGCAGCTGTGTCCGGTATTGTGGGCAGACACCTACATATTCATGGTATGTTATGCCATTCTGGAGGGAGAGCTGCAGACACTTGCTGCTGAGTCTGTATATCTGGTTCAGCACCTTGGAACAGTGCTGGCAGAGGATCCCATACTTGTCATCCCATCAACATGACAGTATGGGCTAATCTTGCTGTGGCAGTGCCTCACAGATGTACAGATTTGCACAGGTTACCCAGAGGCAGGGGCCATGGGTCAAGACATTAACCCTATTGTGATGTACAGGCAGGTGTGTAGCCACCCATTTATGTGTTTGCAGCCAGGGATAGTGTGTGCACACAGCTTGGTGTCAGACCCTGCACATTCCATGCTGCCCATGATCCCACCCCCTCTGTTATTTTAACCTCTTCCATACATCATGCATACATTCTCTGATACTTTCCCTAAGAGTATCACCCCATCACAGGTGTGTGTTAATGTTGGTCCACAGTTCATGTAGTGGGACATGGTGGACATGTCACTATGGTTTGTCCACATGGCCTTGCATATGGCTTATGTGGAGTGTGTTATGCTGTGGGTCAGATGTGGCAGGCCATTGCATTCTGTCAGTCCTACAGTCTCAGCCCACCATACAGTATATTCCCCTGGGTTGACAGGGTAGGTGTGATAGGTGTTCATGCCAATATCTTCTATCAGTGTTGATCAGGTGGTGTGGATGCTGGCAAGGTGCTACCTACCGCTAGGGACACACCTGCATGGGACACCTGCACAGCATGCTGCATTCTTCTGCTATTGCCATATACAGGTGGGGTCTTACTGTACCCATTCCCCACAGCAGGGATATGGCCAGAGAGGTACCTGTGGGTGGTGTTTGCATGAGCTGGGTGAATGTGTGCTATGGACACTACTTGCATCTGACACACAGATATGCATGGGGAATTCCAGTTATGCTGGCATGTGCATGTACATCACCTGTTTCCCAATACATCAATCCTACCTCCTTTGTGATCTGCAAATGTTTGGGCAGACATCACCGGTATCTCCTACTACAGAACCAGTTGCTGTGATGCAAACCTGTATGCACAATTCCAAGGGTGTCTCCATTTCACAGTGACACAATATATACTGTATGTCTGGGGTACTTTCCCCTGCATAATACTTGTATATCTAGCCCAACAGCCATGCCATGTCAGTCTTTCAGATGGTTGCACATATTACCACCATACATTTACAATGGCTTACTGCTAGCATGTGTTATATTGGTGGGAATTGTCTTTGGCACTGCAGTTGAGAAGGCTTGTCCCTGTCATCAGCAGTAGTAGGCAATGGCCACCAGGTCATACCTCAACATGCATACATACTGACCACTCTCAAACAATATGAAATACACACCATCCTAACACACACAGACCTGCATATTGTGCAAATGCTACAACCTATCCTGCTACCTTGGCCACCTCTGGGCATCTGTGCTCCACTCGTATTATACCTACTCATACATGTTACTATATTTCTACACAGGATTGGGGAGGGGCATACCTGACTGTTACTACATTTCTACACTGGATTGGGGGAAGGGGCACACCTGACTGTTTCCACATGTCTACATAGGAGTGTGGGGGGGGTCACACCTGACTGTTACTACATTTCTACATAGGATTTTGGGTGGGGGCACCTGACTGTTTTTACATTTCTATGCAGGAGTGGGAGGGGGAACACCTGACTGTTACTACATTTCTACACAAGAGTGAGGGGCACACTTGACTGCTACTACAGTTCTACACAGGATTGGGGTGGGACACCTAACTGTTTCTACATTCTACACATGATTGTGGGGCACACCTTACTGTTTTTACATGTCTACATAGGATGGGGGGCACACCTGGCACTTGTACACATTTGCTATGACTGTACTGGTATGTCAGGTACTCCATTTCATTATGTATTCTAACCTATCATGCTGACTAGAGGCATATCAGTGCACTATAGTTCTTAGCTTTGGTTGCCCTACATATTAGTGTCTGACATCCTACCCTTCAGAACTAACATCCCACTGCCTGACCTGCTGTAGTTTGTCTGTATAGGCCTGGGGGGGGGTACCCATAGGCATAATTCAGATGCCATAGCACAGCCTCTGTTTGTGTTTGTCTACACCTGTCCTGCTGACTGAGACTATTGTCGGGTATGTGAACCTCCCTGACTGGCATGTGTGAGTCATATGGACACTTCCCGCAGTGGGTGTTGTCACCCTGTGTAGTACTAGCTAGTTTGGTGACTCCAGTATTTGTTGCAGATGTCATGGTGCCACTATGGGTGTCTACTATCTGCTGCCATACCATTCAGCCACCCGTTTCCCTTGCATGCTCACATCCATACCATAGATACAGATAATGACACATTTGACTCCATTCGGCAATTGGTAGGTTAATTGACTTTCCTTGTGGGTGTGCTGATATTGAGGATTGTGCTGGATGGCTGCCTATGTCGGATGCACATAGTACACTCCCTATACATGGTTGAGCACATGTAGTGTCATGTTTGGCATCCCATTTACTGTATGTGTGAGTCAGAGAGAGGTGTCATTTCCTGGGTCCCTACTGTGTCAGTGTATGTGCTAGGCATTGCCTCTTTGCCAAGGCCAGGGCATACTGGGAACACATCCATCTGCCTACTGGGCAGGCTCAGGTTGTTCCTCCTCTGAGTCACTCTGTGCCTGTGCAGGCTTGGGCATTGGTGGGGGCTGTGTGGCCCTCCCTGTGCTGTTCCTGCTGCAGCTGTTTCTGCAGGATCATATTGTGTAGTATGACACATACCATAACAATTTGTGTACATGTAGCTGGTGAGTACTGCAGGGCTCCACCAGATGTGTCCAGGCACCAGAATCATGACTTGAGCATCCCAAACACATGCTCTATTATAAGTATGGTCTGTGTGTGTGCCTCATTATGGCGTTCCTGTTTGGGTGTGTGTGCATTTTTGATGGGTGTCATCAGCCATGGCTCCAGTGTGTAACCAGCATCCCCCACTAGGTGACCGTAAGGGATGTCCCCATAGGCAAATCTCTGGTATAGCTGTGTCAGATACCAGATGTGGGAATCATGATAGCTTCCAGGGCAGCCAGCACACACATTCGTTATAATGCCCTGGGCATTGCACACGACCTGGCAGGTGATGGAGGAGAGGCCCTTGTGGTTGATGTAGACCCTACCCTGATCGCCGGGTGGTGCTTTGATGTGTATGTGCATGTAGTCTATAGCACCCACTACCTCAGGGTATTCTGCTATTTGGTGGAAGAGAAGCATATTTCTGGCCAACACCTCATGGATGTTGAGGAAATATACATGCTCACTGGTATGTGCTGACATGGCATCCAGGAACTGGTGGAATATTCTGGATGCTGATGCCTGTGAGATCTCCATGATATCCCCAGTTAAGCTTTGGGAGGTACCTGTGGCTAGTATTCCTAGGCCTACACATACCTTGGTATCCACTGGGATGGGTTTCCCTCTGTCAGTTCGGTGTGTCAGGCATGGCCGGCACAGTTCAACAATTTGCTGTTGGAGGTCCCTGTCCACCCTATAGTGCTCCACTATCTCCAGCTCATGTAGCCCCTGGTAGGCTACACTGGGTCTGTACACTCTTCTCCATATCCTCACTGTGGGTTGGTCGACAGCATTCACATCCTTATCACCCTCAGCCTCTCGCACATGTTGTATGCTGCCTGCTGCAGCCCCTATAATTTTGTAGTTTTGTTTGTTAAAAGTTCCCCCCTTGTATACACCAGTGGTGTACAGTATGGGAAAAAACAGAGGGGAAAGTGTTTGCATAGTTTATAGTAGTGTTCTGGGCTGGGCTGGTCTGCTGCCTGTGTAATTGGCTGATTCTGATATATTTCACCTGCCAGCTATACTAGTTCTCCTTGATTAACTTCCTATTACTGTTTTCCCCTTCCCATTGCCTCCCTGTTTAAGCCCAGGGGTGTGTCTTGCAAACACAGTGCTCAAATGTACACAGAGCTGCTATTTCCTGGTTTACTTTTTTTTTTCCTTTAAAACCCAGTGTGCAGCTCCACACCTGCTTAGGCAATGTAAAGAGTGCTAGGCAGACTCAGACACACCCCCTTGCCTAGCTGTGCTAAGCTAGGAGAAAATCTGCGCCACAGGGCTCCAATCCGCTAACAGTATGCCTGACATACACCCCTGGGATGTCAACTAACTCCTATGCTTGCACCAAGCTATTCCTGCTCTTACACTGTTGGGAGCTGACTAGCATGCTGGGGAAATCTGGGATCCACTATCCTTCCCCTCATTTTCATAGGATTGCCTGCTAATGCATAGTTGCATATCTCATACTGAGCCTTCCCCCTTAGCAACCACTACTCACTGGCCATGTTATCTTCTGCCTGCCATTGACTATAATGGCAGAATAGTGATTTTGGTTAGAATACTTATTTTAGGATGTTTGTTTTATTTTTAGCCCAATCCCATTTGCGCACCACTGTCCTATGCTTAAACAGCCGAGATCGGCTAAAAAAATAAAAGTTGATTTTTTATTTTTTTCATCTGCTTTCTATGCCAATGGCCTTATACTTGACCATTGGCATGCTTTCTAAATGATATCCATCCTTTATTTGGAGCTGTTATGGCTCCATTTTGGAATTTGCAGAAATGTACTCCGTTACTGGCGGAGTACATTTCTGCAGATTACGCTAGTCCTGCACGGCTGGTTTCCAGCTTCTTGGATTGCAAATTCACCTCATTTGCATGGATTTCTCCTGCAAATGGGGTCATTTGCATACAGGTGCTGAGTCCGTGCAGGACTAGTGAAGGAGCCTTCGTGCACACCCATATAGGTTATTCCTGGATCACACGGCAGACATATTGCCTGCTGGAGCTCCTGCACTAATCCTGCATGCCGTGCAAGGCTTGCAGAATCCAGGGGATTGTTATTTTTCATTATGTTTCATGTACAAGCAACTGCACTTAACAACCAAACTCAAAGCAGTTTAAAGTTCAAACCGAACAAAAAAGTTAGGATGCAAAATTAACATTAAGGTAGGACATTCAAGCAGTAAATCTCTACTGAGTACGATATCCATTTGCAGGTGATATGGATGAATGTTACAAGACTTTAAGCTGCAAAACATCAGTGAATTTTTTTTTTTTTTATTATTCTTTTAGGCTACTTCAAAGCATATTTAATCCTTCCTTGGAAACATTGATCTTTCTTAAACTGAAATGAATGAAATTATTTAGGATTAAGAGAATCCTTTGAAGTTTAAAGATATACAGTCAGGTAACTAAAATGCATATTGAAGCAATTTGTGAAATACAACATTCACAAATTGAGTAGGAACATTTGACCTGATGTGTTAATTTTTATTCATGATTGCACATTTTAAAGCACACTTTTTGAAGTTCTTATTTTATCACATTATTGCTGTAAATTTCAAAAGTATTGGCTCCTGTGCTTAATACAATATATGGATCGTATAAGAGCATTAATGGGAAGGAACTGACATCTGGAAAATTATATTAGAAAAGACCTTTGCAAAAGAAGTAGGTGGTGGCAGGGCTCTGAAAGTTAGATCAAAATCAAATTCAGTTACATTTCTTACTTTTTTATGTATAGATTACTGAGCTTTGCCACTTAGTTTCAATTATTCATAAACTGCATGTCAGCAAATAATAATGGAATGTTGAAGTAAACACTAGGGACACTTTGCATTTGCAGTAATACTATGTCCTGTCACAGCCACCATTCATTAGTACCATATTCGGGCATCACTAGTCAGTACACTCTGTATCCTATAAGTATGTATGGTGTCCATGCCGCTTACTAGAATGAAAGATATTTCCACATTATTCATGTTCCCAAGTAACCCCTCTTTCTCAAGTTGAAGAAAATCATATCAAAATATTTTTCATTATTTCTCAAAATTGGGTTTGCTATTGTATCTAGTGAACTATTTCATATTTGCAAAAATTATAACTGGGCCACTTAATTTAATAAAAAGACTGGCCTTGTCAGCAAAGTTGTTACTCTACTCAGACATAGGGAAGTGATCCACTGAGAGCTGTTGAATATGTGTGAACTAAAAAGATGCACTGAAAAGAAGATCATGCAATTCATTCAGTAGCATCTTAGGATGGAGTGCACACAAACGTATAGCTGAGCTAGAAAAGGCTGAAGAAGAAACATATCTGATAGTGGCTGACATACTTACAGTATTATGAAATGCAGTAACAGTAAGCTATTCTGAAAATCATTTGGGAAGTCAGTTGTGTGGACTGGGTGGTGGATTAAGTAGAGGGGTCACTGGCTCATGTGCTACTCTTCCATAGTGTATTATCCTCATAAGTTTACATCTGAATTATTATACACACCTTCTCATATTTATTTAGGATGTGGCATAAAACCACAGCAGTAAAGAAACTGTTAGAAATGCTGAAAGGATAAGCAGAATCAGCAAAGATAATGCCATAGCCAAGATCCAGATGTTGTATGACTACAAAGCCAGTTGCTAGATGATTCTGCTTCTGCTCAGTATCTTTTATGCTGCCAAATACATAACTTCTACATGGATGATTTTGTAAACTGATGCATCATATCACTGTTGTGTCTGAATCCCAATGAAGGCTAACACACAAAGCACACCAATAATTATAAAAAGACATCCACGATGCTGTGGCTTTTTTGGTAACTTGTGCATTAATAAAATATGACACAACTATACCATGTGATTTAGTCCATAGATCAATAGAATAATACTGAAAATTCAAATGCTGGAACTGTACTGCATTTGAGCTTTTGCTTCCTTGAATGGATAGTACAGCGATGATTGTTTACTATCTGGATTTCATAAACAATTAACAAATGAAACAATTCATCTCACACTCACTCTTGCAGGACAGTAAATGAGCTGTTACTTTTGACAGGATTAATGTAAGAGGTAGTGAAAGAAAATGCAAGAAGACAGTGTCTCATCAGAGAAACTGCAAAATGCTTCCAACTACTTGAAGCGCTAAGAAAATGCATGATAATTACTATTCCCCAGTTTTTAATAATCATTTTATTTTCCTTTTATTAACTACAAGTGCTTAAGTTCTAGATTTAATCTGTTAATAATTTACTTCGTTGACTCTTTTTTTTTTTTTATAGCTGTGCAGTGCCGGCTTCTAATAATTGCTTGCAGTAAAAAAAAGAAAAAGAAAAGAAAACATTTTTGCACTTATTTATGGAAACCATACATTTTCTGCTGTTAAATCCTTATTCGCTATATAAAACACCATACTGACTATAATTTTGAAGGTGAAATCACGGACATATCCCAGAACAGCAAGCCTTTTCAGGTCAACACAAGCAGATAATTAATGACGAAAAATGTTCTGAAGAAAGAATGCTTTTGTGTGTGCATGTGAGAATGATCTAAAGTCCCCATTACTTGTCATCTCAGAGTAATAGCTCTTCCTCACCCTTAGTATCCATGCAATAGTATTGCTCCATGATGCCCCATTTCATAAATTATGTGGACTTAAACCAACAATGTTATTGTACCGTAGTCACATTAAGTTTGCACCCTTCTTTACGTGAAGTCAAAGTCATGTAATGACAAGAATTTGCCTTTGTTTTAGAAGAAAGAATACTCCTGTATATGAAGCTGCAGCATAAGTCTGCCTACAAAATTTGTGATCTTCATTCATTTCCAAATCCCTTTCATCAATAGCATTCATAATCTATTGATTCCTCTTTTCAACAAATGCCTGTTGGCACACATTACCTTTATTGTAAGAGAAAATCACCATGTTACTGGAGCAATTGGTTAGATAAGAGTCACTTATAGTGTACAGACCTAGATGCGAGAAAATCACTCCATGTCACCAAAAGTGGTTGAACAAAGAAAATCCACAGACACAAGCAGAACATGTTATGGAGGTGTATGATGAATACACTGTGAGAATGCTCAGCAGGCTTTTACTTTAAAGGCAAATGAAAAATACAAAACAGAACAGAGTCTACAGTACAGCATCCAATTTAATGGAAGAAGCACGTTATCACTCAGAAATATGTCTACCGAATATGAACTTACTAAGCTTTATTCTAAGAATATTGATTCAATTCCTATACAGGACAAAAAAATGATTATGAGCCAAAGACATTCAAATTGCCATAGAGAAGAACCAATCTGCTTATGATCTAAAGATCTGCATCTTGTGAATTCCACTTTATATATATTTATACATATATATCTTTTTTTTTTTTTTTTTTTTTTTTTTTTTTAATTAACCTTGACTAATGGCAATATATAAGTACAGAACATTTGTGTGGAAGTGGTATTGGAACCTGTGTAGCTGCTTCTATTAACGGAATCTGTGGTAGTCTCCAGCTTTCACGCAACACAGTAGGTCTCTTTTTTCACTTATTAATTACAAACACTCTTTCTAGTGTATTGCCCCAACAAATCCATGTACTGCTTCAGATAGTTCAGCCCATGCAATTACACACATTGGAATTGAGTTACTCCATCAGTTTAAATAGTTTAGCCTAAACTCCTTTGGAAAATTTAAATTAAATGAAACTACTTGTTCACATTTACCTTTTCTCCATGTTATACCTGAGACACATTATAAAATGTTACTTGTTTTCTTTCTGTTGCCAGCCTCCTAGCACTTCATGTCCTCAGGCAATGTAGGAGCATCATTTGGCTCACTAATAATGAACTTTTATTTAATGCACATAACTCTGAATGTGAGAGGTACAAAAATATAATTATTTTGGAGGTATCCTTCTCGTCTGAATCCATTGACAGGAAGTCTCATGCATTTACATCCTCACCTTCACCTATAACAACACAATCACATTAAAATGTTATGCACTGAGTTTGTTAATATATGTCTACCAACTACAACAATTAAAAATAGGATTTGGTGGAAATTTTAAAATCCCGCTCCTTCATGTATACTTATGACAGTAAGTCACAAAGAGGCAGATTGCTCCCAGTGTTGTATCCCTAGATACTATGCTAACAAAAATGTCTTGGTGATTGGAGAATCGATTATTAGACATAGAGATTCCCTACTCACAATGCTGGAAAAAGAGTTGCAGTCAGCTTTCTTTCAGATGGTAGGATCCCTGATGTCACAAAGGCCCTAAAGACTCTTTCCCAAGGCAAATACAACTACCCCATATACAAAACGAAATAACTGCTCACAAAGAAAACCAGTAACCATAGAACAAAACATAAAAAGATGAATGAATCCAGTCAGGAAAGTATGGAACACCAATGTTTAGCGCTTTCATTCACTTTATTTAACGTGAACTTCATCAGAAAACAACTCTCCCAGACACTACAGCACTTTATATATTTCATTTTGTGTTTGGTTTTCGTTTTCTGAAGATTGAATTGGTTCCAGTTTCAGTTTGAGTATGTCACAGGACACTCTACTCACTTTATCTGTTCATCCAGTCCCAGACGGGTTTGCTCAATTTTCAGAGCAAATCACTAGTGTGATTACATCAGCGATACAAAAGGGGCTTGAAAAAGCTAATATTAACAGTGTAGTTACTTGTGGTACTCCAAAAGGAAGTGGTTCTAGTTTGACGGTTATTTCCAGCACACCGGATGTAAAAGGTGACAACGTTGCATCTGGCGAGCCTTTGGCGGATCCGAATAGTGTGTTGGATTACATTCTACAACAAACAACGAATCCTTTTTCGAATATCCAAGACAGTGAAGTGATTGATTTAGCAATTACAGACGACGATTCACAAGCAAATTCGTTATCTATTCAAAAGAACTGTAAGCAAACCATTTATGATTTAGAAAGATTAACTTTAAAATACGTTATGTTAGATATTGAAATTAGTTATCTAACTGAGTGTATCAAAAGGAAGTGTGTGCCACAAGGACTTAGAGTCAACAAATTTCTGAACTCTGTTTCTTTTGGTGACATTTTATTCAATGAATTAATGACTATGTTTAATGACTTTGGTGTCAGAATGATGATTACCCTCACCGAACATTACACCAAACAAGTGGAGAACATTAAGAACCAAATGAGTGAACTGGATAAAAAAGCTAAAAATTTCTCTTGCTTTTCTATGTTTAACAATTTGTACTGTAGCATTACAGCTAAGGCTGACAGGCAAAGGACAACGATAGTGGCCAGAAAGCAAAAGAAATTTAAGCGTGACATATCTGCCTATGCAAACAAGACTGCTTACACTGTTAACACAAAAGGTTTTGATGTTCGTGTATGTGAAACAAACACTACTTGTACTAATGGTGAAGTTCATTTTAATAATAATGAAAACAGTGCAAATGACAATGTTGATAACAACAATGTAAAAGTTACATCTAGTACTTCTAACATTGTCAGTTGTGACAAATGTTTAAATAATCAGAATGGCTAAGTGTCGGGTACATTCACAAGCAACACTGTAATTTCTAACAATAACACCAACATAAATGAAGGGGCAACAAATACGGTGCCTTTTTGGTGGACAAACAAGGGAACAAGAGGACACCTACTTGGTCCAAAGGAGCTCAGAATCAGCCGAAAGGCAGGCTCAGGAACAAAAAGAGATTGTAGTTGACAATAGTCACACTAATTATGACATACAAATTCACAATTTATCTAAAACATCTCTTTCAGTTCCTATCATCAATCTTCTGAAAAAGGGATTTTCCTTTATTCCCTCTAATTCGTTCAATTTGGCCAAGACTATTATAGACTTTAGGTTAACTCTGAGGAAGTTAAATTTGAAATATATATTGCAAGATTTAAACTGCATTCAGTCACACACAGGTCCTAAAACACTAGTACCTACAATCCACCTTTAGTAGGGACATTACAAGTATTTCAAAACATGTGTGAAGAAGCTTTTAGAAATATTCCATCTATCAAATATGAAAGAAACTTAACGGAGTCAGAAATTGATGGCCTAAAGGCATTAAGGTACAATAATGAGATACGCTTTATGAAAGCAGACAAGGGGGGCAAGATTGTCATTATGGATAACACACAATATTATCAGTCCATGGAACTTTTGTTATCAGATGAAAACATTTATAAGAAGACAGATTCTATTTTCATCAAACAAAGTTACCTGAGACTTGACACTTTTTTGTTTGACATGTTTTGTCAAGGTGAGTTGGATTACCAGAGTTACAGTTTTTTACAAATAGAATATCCGAAAATGGCTGTTATGTTTGGCATTCCAAAACTACAGAAAAACATGTTTAACCCCCCTTTTAGACCTATCATTTCTGCTAGTAAATCTAAGACTGAGAGTCTATCCATTTGGTTAGATTATATTCTAAATCCCATTGTTCAAAGTTCTGGTTATTATTTAAAAGACTCTTGGCACTTGTTAGAATTGTTAAGGGATTTAAAACCATCTAGTACAGATTTCCACATGGCATCATTGGATGTTCAGTCTCTATACACATGTATTGATCAAGATCAGGGTATTGAACATCTGAGAGACTATTTAACCAAACATAGTCATTTAAAAAATTCTAAAATCAACACTGTTTGTACGCTAATGGAACTAATTTTGGATAACAACTTTTTTACATTTAATGGAAATTTTTACAAGCAGATTTCAGGTGTAGCCATGGGTGCGAGAGTGGCTCCATCCTATGCAAATTTGGTTATGGCAAATTGGGAGAGTACCTTTATAGACAATAGCTGCCACAGAAGAAATATTATTTTTTATCGTCGTTACATAGACGATTTATTTTTTCTTTGGCAAGGTACTCTAGATGAGTTCAACACTTTTGTAAGTTATTTAAACAGTACCACCGATTTTCTGAAATTTTCATTGGGTGGTTACGGATCGGATTTAAATTTTCTCGATCTAAACTTACATTATGATTCCAAAGTTAAAAAATTCACTAGCAATATCTGTAGAAAATCTACATTTGCCAACCAGTATTTACACAAAGAAAGTAGACACCCACTACATATGAAAAGAGGAGTAATTGAGGGACAATATATTAGGCTAAGTCGACTTACATCTCAAGACAACACCTTTCATGACGAGATTAAAATTTTGAGAGGTTTCTTTTTGGGTAGAGGCTACCATATTTCATGGTTAAAATCCATTGAAAGCGAAGTTATGGCCTTGAGAAAGAACAAAGTAGGTCCTATTTTGACCACCCATTCAACTATTTCTACTAATAACACTCTGATTGGAAGCAAAGAATTCAACAATGCTTTTGTTTTGCCCATTTCTAACGAAATGTGGATTATTAAAGAAATTATAGTTGAAAATTGGAAGGTTGTGTTAGGTAATCAGGAATTAGTCAAAGTAGTGGGTATTAGACCTAACTTCACCTTCAAAAAAGTTGTCAATTTGAAGAGTCTTTTAGAGAAGAAAGCAGACAAATGTGCTACTGACAAACAAGTGAATATCAATACTAAGGGTACCTATACTTGCCATCATTGTAAGCAATGTAGATTTATAAGTAATTCATCTTCAGTTTATTTTTCACACCTAAACATCACACATTGGTCTAAGAAATATTACACTTGTCATAGTGAAATGGTAGTGTATTTAGCCCAGTGTCAGTCCTGCCCTAGTTACTATGTTGGAATGACGACAAGAACCCTCAAAAAAAGAATCAGTGAACACATTTTGGCTATTAAAAAAAAGGACATGACAAATGCACTAGGTAAACATTCGATTGAATGTACTAACTTTAAAAAGTAAATTTTTTCTGTCTTAGATAGTGTTGATATCAGTTTATTTACTGGTAATAACAAACTTTTTTTGGAATGCAAAGAATCTATTTGGCAAGTATATTTAGGAGCTGATCATGCTCCAGGACTGAATGATTTAGTTAATATAAAATGTTTTTTACAAATTAAATAAATGTAAGATTTTCATCTATACAGTTATATTTATATATACATTTACCTTGTACATACATTACTACAACTACCCCATAGTTGTGATTCATATGGGAGTCATTGACCTGTGATGTAAACCCCTGAGGGGTCTTTCAGACAGACATGTCAGAATATTCCATGCATTTGAGAAATCCCTGAATAGGATTCTTCTTTCAATAAGAATGATAGCTAGATACAATGAACTGGCAAATGGCTTCAACACTGGGCCGAATAGTTGTTTTCTGTTTAGGACAATCAAGTATGCATGAATATAGGATGATTGATATTTCAACTTGCTTCATAAGGGATGCCTTGCACCACTTAATCATGACTTATACATACTGTCTGAATCCTTTGTTGGCATCCATAATGCATTCATTTGTTCAGTTAATGGACATTCCAAAATAGGAAAGTAATCAAACCCCACTATGGACAACATGAAGGTTGCTCTTAATCAGTGCTAGAAATCTCAACAACAAATTGTCTTATCTCTGGGTTGTAGAGTATTCCAAGAAGTTCTGGGACTTAGTTTAAAAAAATCTCTTAAACAGATAGCTAACAAAAGCAGCAAAAGATATCTCAATCCTGTCTGGTCCTCACAGATATAACTTCAGTGTACACTATTCTGCAGTTAAGTCGGCCATAAACTTGTGAAATTGCCTTTTAATATCTCCAAATCCACTGAAACTAACATCTCCATATTTATGCACTCCAAATGAGCAAAGCTCATGAAAACATCTTAAAATTCAATTATACTTGTATCAGTCTAGTTAATGATAGAGCTGTCAGCTTAGGAAAGGATTTTTATGCCCACTTGCATCGAATTAGCAGTCTCTGCAAGAAAAAAATACGACAGAAAATTCAAACACAAACCTCACTGGTGGTACGGTAAGAGAAAGTAAAAAAAAAAAAAGAAAAAAAAGAAAAAAACATATACAGCAAAACTCCTTATAGCAAGGATAGTATAAAAATATTACCAGGGAACTGATAAATTAGTAAATCAAGCCATGAACTCAGTCAAGCTTCTGAACCTAAGGATAGCTAAAAGCCCTTCTTTGTTATGATCGGACACCAGGGGACACTATCGAACACTTGTTAAAAATTATTCTAAATGGGACCACCAACTCTGGCCCAATAGACCTCAGCAATAGAATGTATCATAACAAATTTCATTAGTTATGATATCAAAAATCAAATGAGGCTAGATTTTCAGCAGTGTGGCTTCATCAAAGGGAGAGCCTGCCTATGAATTCTAGTTAACATCTTTCACAGGGCTACCCAAGCTGTAGACAGAAGTTCATGACATAACCAAATCATGTGACATCACATCTTACATAGGTAGATGATTAGCAGACTGGGTAAAAGACAGAGAACCCACTTAGTTCATGTAGTAGGTGCATCATTTAAAAGTAAATGTAGGTAAATAGAGGAGTCCCCCAGGGATCTGTTTTAGGACCCCTCATTTTTGGTATTAACGTCTCTAATCTCTAGACTAGCAGCCAGACCTCTGGTTAACTAACTTTGCAAATAACTGCAAACTGTGTGTAATTGTCATGACACCACTGACATATGTACAGTTCAGAAAGAACTCACAATGATTAATACACGGTGTGCTGAAAATGGGATCACAAATGAGAAATTTCATTTTCTA